>NC_085001.1:14442323-14459823 GCF_963854185.1 Sardina pilchardus | reverse complement strand
CTGAAGTGTTTTCTGGACTAAAAGTCGGCATATGACCAACTAAGCGTCTTAAATATAAACGGTCTCACAAAAAAAGCCACGCGGTGCCATGAACTGAACGGACCAGCGAATTTGCAGCCGAGCCAGGCGCAGACCAGAAGTTTGGCACCAGTTCGGATTTAACATAGGCCAAAGTAAATAGTTTTGGAGAGAGACATCGACTGCTATTTGGCTTATGGTAGCCTGCATTTTATGTTCTGAAGATGTGTCATACATTATTCTCTTAAATGATAACATGACTTTATAGTTGAATTGGTTAGAGATTGTGGTAAATTCTAGCACCATTTTATTACCAGTAGGTTACATTTGTAGCCTAGACCATTCTTTTTCTTCAATTAATTTCACAGGTTTTCCTGTAAGTCCCCACCTGTCATGTCGGGAGCTGGCGAAGATGCTTTCAGCAAACTTTAAGCGTTGCCTTGGCTACCCCTCCTCTTTTGGGTCTATAGCGGATCAGGTTGGTTGAGAGACTGTTGTGGGGGTAGCGTGTTATGTGCAGTGAAAGGCTATTGTCATCTGGATTTGTGTGTGGTTTACGGTAAAGCTTCCCCCCACAGTAGGGGTGAACTCACGCCTAGAGAGAGCAAAGTAGCCTATACGGCATAGCAGAGTGCATTGCTGTTGTCCACACATAACGCCATCCCAGTCGCTTTGTTCCACCAGTTTGAGCCAGATGACTTTTACTGTCTTTACGAAGGCTATTTCGAATCTACTCACCGTCAAGTCACTGCATTGAAACAGTTTTTGATGACGTTGATTAGTTGGTTTAGCCTACCTTTTCAGATTTCCCTCCATCGATTAAATGGCAAAAGAAACAATTTGAAAACATAAACATATCTTCATAATAGCCTACATTTTTTTATTCAGAGATCATTTCAAAGCATCACAGTAAGCATAAACACTCTTAAAGAGTTAAAAAAATAAAGGCTTTGGGATGGCAAAAAAGGAAGAAATCCCCGAATGAACTGAGAGGCAATGGTAAAAAGTTTGCCTTTTCTGAGAGTGATCCAGCCCGGCAGCTGCGCTCATCAGCAGTTGAACAATAACAACTTCGGCTCTGTGGTGTTAACAGGTCATGCGTATCAATTGACTATACACTTTTCTTTCAAAGGGGAAGTTGGCCTATCAACTCGGCTGGACCACTTTGGTTTGGGTTCGTTAATTACCAAAAAAAAACAAAAAAACGGCGGTATAGCCTACTGTTATAACATCTCCATCACTGACGGCAGATTATTGAACAAATCACTGGTGAGCCCTTTGAGAGAAACACATCAATTAAAAACGATAGGATACACGATATAACCCACCAGCCATCCAAGAAAATATAGAAAATAAACACTTAAAGTAAACATTTGAATCACATCGGCTTTAAAACTAACTATTCTATATAAAATGGCGGACTTGCAAGTGAAGGTACCTATAAACTAATTCCTGTTTTAAGTCCTTTATTCCTCCGTGAACCATGACGCGTAAAATGTTTCTGAGACAGTGGGCAGACGGTGTGCCCATTTATTAACTTCTCCGTGTGCAGTAGCATAGAAAATAGTGTTTTCTCATGTTTCAGTTCTGACTGAGTGAGAAAAAGGTAGGTGCAAATCTTTTTTTTTATCATCTTACAAAAGAAACAGCGTCAACAAAAAACAACAGACAAAAATAAGCTATCCACTGGATCAGTTGTGTTGATACTGACAGTGAAAAGCAGGAGCTCACACATAATTCCGCTTGTCATAGTCCCCGTTTGCTGTGGCCCGTTTCGTCGTGGGAGCGTACTGGACCGAGTAGCCGGAGTTTCCCGAGGATGGACACGAACAACAAAGTATGGCACCGCCGACAAGCAGGAGCGCCGTGGCCGCCCATCCGATGTAGAGCGCCGCGCCAATCTCGCGCTTCTTGGCCGTGGGCACCTGTGGGTTGTAGAAATCCGAGATGATGTTGTTGGCCATCCAACACAGGGGCACGAGCACGAAAATGCCAGCCACTATGTAGATGATCCCCCCGACGTTCACCACGCGCGCCTTCACGTTCTCCGCGCGGATGCAGTTGGTGCACTGGGCGCCCGCTATCACCACCATGAGCCCGATGACACCCATCAGTCCCGAGATAACGGTGAGAGCCCTGGCAGCCTGCAGGTCGTGCCCGAGCGCAAGCATCGAGTCGTGCACCTTGCACTGCATCTGTCCGGTGCTCTGCACTGCACACGACATCCACAGCCCATCCCAGATGATCTGTGCTACTACGATGTTGGCTTCGATGAACGCCGTCACTTTCCACATGGGTAGCCCGCAGGACACCATCTCCAAGAGAGTCCCAATCACGCATAGCCCCAAGCCCAAAATCTCAAGTCCAGCGGAGGCCATCTTTAAGTCCTTAAGAAGTCGTCGTTTTGTAATATGAATTAAAATATCCCGTTTTTCCACGTCTTGTTTTCCTAAACGTGTTTTCTTTATTCAGCTGAAGTTGAATAACGGTATTATATGGATGGCGAACGAAGCTACATCACTCCAATTGCGCGTTTCTGTTAGGCTCCTGCTCCTCTCGACACTGCGTGAGAAACTAGCTGAAGAGAAATAATGGACCTGCGGATATATGTGTGTCTGCCAGTGAGTATTTGGATGGCGGAGTGAAGGGGAAAGAAGGGGGGGGGGGGGGGGCTCAACAAGTGTTCAAGCCAGAGACGAAACTTTCACCCAATCAGACGTCATCGCATTTTTCCTTCGCCAATGAGAGAGCAGAGAAGTTGGATGAGTGGACACGATGGGGGCTACATTTTGTGTGTATTTTGTGCGTGTGTGCGTGCGTGCGTGTGTGTGTGTGCGTGCGTGCGTGCGTGTTTGTGTGTGTGCGTCCGCGCGCGCGCGTGTGTGTATCTGTGTGAAGAGCGGTCCGCTAAGTGTGGGACAGCTTAAATTATGCAGCGACCAGGAAAGAACATATTTAGATGAAGAAAGTATTCAGACTAGGATTTGTATAGTATGCTAGACTTGATACATATATATTTATTATGTATTAAAATTAAGAAACGTTTAGGCTAAATGTCATGTAAAGGTCCTCTTTGAATGAAGTATGTATTTAATATCTATTTATTTTTTGTTCTTTTAAGTCATATTTTAATGCATATTAGCTTGCATTCCTCTTGCTTTACTTTGTAGAATATTAATTTGCATTGTGTCCATGTAATCTCGCCTTCATTGTAAATGAAGGATTCCCTCAATGAATTTTACAAGAAACGAAATAAAGGTTTGTACTACTATGGACTACATGCATACTTGAGACTAGGCCCTCTCCTCTTTACCCCAGATGAGTTCATCTATCTATTAATGCAAGAAACGTCTGTCTGTGTGCCAGTCTGTCTGTTCCACGCATAACTCTCGAACCACTCATCCGACCGCTCTCAAATTTGGTGGGTGTCATCCTAATGGCAAGAGTGTGTGCAGTGCCAAATTTCATGTTATACGAACAAAAAATGCCACATCTACGGGCTCTGTATTAGTGATTTCTAAAATGAATTGCAAATTTTGATAGGTCCAACCACAGGACCTTTTTCCATGCTGCCTCAGTCCATTTTAAACAAGCTCAGGCCCAGATGAGATGGTGGTATTTTTGTATCATGTTGAAGTGGCTGTTGCATAGTAAAGTTTATACTAGCATTTCGGAATTGAGAATCCAACTGTGCTCATAGACGATGTTTATCAGAGGTTTGTCTCAGCCCAAACAATAATTTTCTTTACAGAAACAGGCCTGGTTTTGATACAGTGCCATCTGAAGTCCGAAAGACCACAGACATCCAATATTGTTTTTCAGCTCTATCCCCTGCTTGCAAATATTTCTTTGGATTCTCTGAATAGCTTAAGATATATGACGTTATGACGTATATCTTAAGATACATGTATGATGAACTCCCCAAATACCTCACAATTTCATGTTAAGAGGACTTAAAATTGCATTGTTTTATCATTTGTCGACATAGGTTTACACAGAGTGATTAATGCCTACATCTTTCCTTCAAGAGACCCTGCCTGTCTCTCTGTGATGCTATTTTTCATAGCCAATCATGTTTCCAGATATCACAATTAGTTGTGAAACATTCCTCCTTTTGTTTTCTTTATCATTACAGGACTTTGCTGGTGTTTAAAAAACATGTAAACATTTATTATAACATGAAATAGTTACATTTGTTTACTCCTTTTTATACCTAAATATGAGTTTACGCGATTTGCAGATCATTACCTTCTGTTTTCATTCCCATTTTACATAATGTCCCAACTTTTTATGATTTGGGGTTGTTTATGGCTCTGACCAGAGTTATTTGGGATGATGTATGATGGCTTAAAGTAAAATAGAAAAACATAGGTATTTATGAACGGTGTATAAGTTTCCCTAGGAGTCTATAAAGCTGAAAACTGTCTACCCAACAGTTCTCACATCCTACAACCTTCCACAACGTGTGTTTGTGTGTGTGTGTGTGTGTGTGTGTGTGTGTGTGTGTGTGTGTGTGTGTGTGTGTGTGTGGGTAACCTATGGATAATACTTCTACCACTAATATAATCAGAGCCTTTATATAGATGCCTATGTTAGTTGAAGGATATAGAAGACATATATTTTCAAAGACAAATAGGCTATTCCCTGTGACAGCGTAAAGAAACATTGTTTTTCTAGCGTAGCGTAGGCCTACTCTTTTTAAAAAAAACTTTTAGGAATTTGGTGACCGGGAGCGTGTGTAGACATGCCTGTTGCAGAGACTGCAGACATATGTTGAAGCTGATGGCCTGGGCAGCCATCTTGACTCAAAATGATCCTTGTGTCAGTACGACTGGAAAGCTCCTTCAAGAGCCACAATGGCCGTTGGCCCCACAGACGCCCCGCCCGACAGCAGAAATGAGAATTGTGGGATAAGGGCGGAATTCATTGGACAAGTTTCCGGATTCCCAGGATTGGCCTGTGGCGGCGGGGTGAACTAAAGTGAGGATAAAACTTCATCGTTTGAGTTACATCGCTTATTAAGCAGAGGTAAGGACCACTGCTGCAGAAGAATCGCGTTATTGTTGGGTTCTTATTCGCAGCGGCAATTTGTTTTACAGAATCCGAATTGAAACTTCACGCTACATGCTATGAAGTGTGAAAGAGACACTGATCACAAAAGTAGCCGATCACAGAATGGTTACATTTGTGTCGCTAAAGTAAAAAACAAAGTAGCCCACAGTTATGCTCGGGCACGATCGCAAGTAAACGTACCAAACCCGCGCGGGGTAATTACTTTAAAGTTGTTGTATTATTTCAAAAGTTCGATCAGTGTCGTCCCTGACTGACTTAACTAGGCTATTTTTTCCAAACAGGGCGGGGATGTTTTGGCAGTTTGACATCAGACATTCGCCAATATATAGGCGATCATCTTTATAGTCCTATGTAATTGTTGAAATGCCTCGATCAGCATGTATAAAAATTGGTTGTCGATATGAAGTAATCATAGCCTATTTAATACATAAGATCAGCCTATGCCTTATTTCCAGTTAGCCTCTTAAAATGAACTGTAGCTACTCGTCTCACACAGCAGACAGCGAAAACCCCAGTCTCCGTTTGAAACAGCTGTTATGGATGACCCTCAAAGGAATTCCTGGAACAGACTATGGGAATTGACATATCAAACAGCAAATGCTCAGTGAAGTAGTTCAAATGTGAGCTCTAACACAACCACATTTGGCAGAATACACGTTGACACAATGTTTCATAAGAGATTTAATCATTTTTGTTGTGAGGGACAATAGTCGCGATATGGCAATAGGCCAGCATTCAATGTTGCCTTGGCGCATTCTTTTCAGACCTATCTTTTGGCCACAGACCAGTTGCGCCACAGAAAGAAAGATGACATAGAAAAAGAAACATAACAGTTTTCCTCGGAAACACTCTAAGATGCAATCGGCCCTAGGCCTGTCAAGACTACAATAGTGGTCAGATGCTTTGGTCAGGGCTTCAGGAAGGCCAGAGGTTATCTCCAGGTCATGCAGTTTAAATGCTTTACAGTGGAGACAGGCCACCCAAGAGGCCCGTCAGCTAGGCCTATTATGAATCCAGTGCTGCCTGAGCAAAGAGGCAAGGCTCTACCAGAGGGCCTGAGTTGTGCATTGTGGTTTGTATACATTTGGTGTCTTTCTTACCTGCTTAACTGGGATAGGTAGGCCTACTAGGAAGCAAAAGGTAGGCAGAGATAGAGATGGGGATGGAGAAATATGAAGCAAGACAAATTGAATATGGATGTGAGGAACCAAAAGAGAAGAAGAAAAAGTAAGGTGAGGAGGAACTGCGAGTGACCGGTGACCTCTGTGTGATCTCAGATACTTCCTGTCCTCTAAACCACCGTCAACGAGAATGTGTGAAGAGAACTGTCAAAGCATCCATCACAGTGTGTGTGTGTGTGTGTGTGTGTGTGTGTGTGTGTGTGTGTGTGTGTGTGTGTGTGTGTGTGTGTGTGTGTGTGTGTGTGTGTGTGTGTGTGTGTGTGTGTGTGTGTGTGTGTGTGTGTGTGTGTCTGACAGAGTATGTGGCTGTGTGTGTTATGGTATTTGCCACCTTGTGACAAGGTAATTCATCAGGTATTTTTTCTCTCTCTCTTTCTCATTCTGCTTGTGTGTGTCTGTTTGTTTGGATAAAAGTTTTGTGTATGTTATATCGACTCGCTGCCAGCCACCAAATATTGATATTTTTAGTTAAAAAAATAATTGTACAATTCATATTCTAAGTGGACTCATTTGCCAATTACTCATACCATCATAAGCATACACACTGAAATATGCATTTAAAAAGAAACATGTTTATTCTTTTGTTCGTTTTTTTGATTGAGTGCTTTCTGAGTGAGTAGTTCTAAGTGAGTGAGAGAGAGTGTTTGTGTGTATTTAAACAGGACCTCAGTGTCTTTCCCACCGGTTGAAAATGATTCCATCCATTGAGTGTTTTGGTTATTTCCACTTTGTTTTAGTGAATGTGTGGATGGGAGACAGTAGAGAGGAGAGCGAGAGCAAAAACAAGCAACGGAAGTGAGCGAGAAGGAAAGAGAGATGTTTCTTTTGGTAATGAGCTGAGGCATGCATACAGAAGAGGTTAACTGCCAAGGGTGTAGTGTTTAGAGTGAGATTCACCATCAACATGTCATAAGAGCACACGAAAATGGAAGGGGGGTGTGTGTGTGTGCTTATTTCTTGTCATCTCTCTATCTCTCTCTCACACACGTGTGCGTGCTCTCTCTCTCTCTCTCATAGACAAAGGTCTGTGGGCAGTTAGTAGTCTGTTGTTTGCCTAGTGATATGTGGTGTGTGGGTACGTGGGGTAAGGGCAATGCAGAATCTTTTTTAAGAAGGGGGTTTAAACGTCAACATCTCTCTCTCTCTCTCTCTCTCTCTCTCTGTGTATTTGTGAACTCTATCGTGTCACGATAGGTCACCTAGTATAAAGCAGCCAGTAGAGGAATTTGGATTAGAATCAAACACTGTTTAAACCCCCTTACGGCAGATATTAAAATTTCTCAGTTTAAGCTATTGTTTATGAATGTGGAGGGGGTAGGATTACTCCAAAGGCATTTCTTATGCCACAAAAGGCTTAAACTGGACAGGGTCTACCTGTGTGTGTGTGTGTGTGTGTGTGTGTGTGTGTGTGTGTGTGTGTGTGTGTGTGTGTGTGTGTGTGTGTGTGTGTGTGTGTGTGTGTGTGTGTGTGTGTGTGTGTGTGTGTGTGTGTGTGTGTGTGTGTGTGTGTGTGTGTGTGTGTGTGTGTGTGTGTGTGGTGTGTGTGTGTGTGTGTGAGTGGTTACTTAGGAATCAGCATGGAAGCTTGAGTCTAGTGTTCTGATAGTCTTGCCTGGCGTGGGGTTTTCTGTAATTACCATGGCGATTATAGGGCCCATAATGGATCCGTTAAATGAATCTACCACTTGCTGTTTTCCCGACATGGTTGCAGCACTTCTGTGGGTGGCTGTCCCGGGCCCTGGGTACAGAATCAACTGTAGTTTTATTCAAGGTCTGGTTGTTTTCCTAACTGTGTGTTTTTCTGTGATCTTCCGGTGTGTGTGTGTGTGTGAGAGAGAGAGAGTGGTGACTCTGTTCGTCCCTCTGTACTGTTTGTGTGTAGTGGAAGAGAGAGAGAGCGAGAGAGAGAGAGACTCATAGGAAAGCCTTCAGGAAAATCAATGATAAACAGCATTGTTCTTCAGCAGAGCTGATGAAACACAGATTGAACATTTTGCCTCTTAGATGTGTGTTTTCTGGACACACACACACATGCACACATACACACACACACACAGTGCTTATCGCTAATGACCTGTCCGGTTTAGCACAAGTCGTTACAGCATCACTCGGCACTTAGTGTAAAGTCACGCATCTCACAACATTTCTTAGAAATGCACTGCAGTTTAGCATATTGTACGCATCTCTTAGAAATACACTGCAGTTTACCATATTGTACCCACTGTAAATTGGCTCAGGAGTGAGTGTTGGGTGTCAGTTCAGGGCCAAGAAGCTCAGCCACATGTCCCCTGACGTAGACACGGGGTCCCCCATCCCTCGTCGAGGCAGGGGACCCATGGCCGAGAACGTGGGCAGGGAGGGGGGAGAGAATGTGGGCTTGTGATACGCGTCAATGTTTTCGTTGATATTTGAGATTGTGCGTATGTTATGAGTATGAGTAATACTTGGTTGGCTTACATTAAGTGTTTGCTTTCAGTTCAAAACTGACTTTACTGTAAAGGCTGGGTGGATATCAGTGTTATCTGTGCTGTCAGAGGCATTTTGTTGGCAGAGAGAAAGACCCATACACACACACACACACGCACACACTTACATTCTTGATGAAGGTTACATTCATCATTGGTGCCAATATTGTCATTAGTTCTCTGTTTATACTAAGAGTGGAAGGTTTAGAAAGCGTTGTTAGATCTGTCTGTGAATGTATGTGTGCATTTATCAGTGAAATGAGGTATCGTGCTGGGCTCTTCTGTCTAGTTCTGGGGGAGTGTGTTTTGACACTTGAATACATCTTCAAGTTTGTGTGCCTTTGTAGATGGGCCCTCTGTGATTAGAACATGCCCCCACTGGAAAGATGTCATTCTTCCCTCTTTTTCTTCACCATCAGTGTGTTCCGGTCCCTGGGCTGGGTCAGATTGCATGATTTTTTTTGTCTGCTTGCCACGATGGTCTTTTAGGATTGACCCTGTCAGACTGTGTGATCCTAGAGCCATACGTTCCTGCTGTACAGTAGGTAATAGGTAGTATACAAATATGGAGATGGCAGTGTTTAATTTTTCCTTCTAATGTGATGTATTTCTCTCCAATTTGGTTGCTTTGCTTATTGATCCTAATAAGTGTGTGTCTGTGTGTATAATGAATATTTGTGATGATCATGATCGTGTGTGTGTTATGAATATTAATGATGATGATGATGATTGTGCGTGTGTGTGTGTGTGTGTGTGTGTGTGTGTGTGTGTGTGTGTCTGTGTGTGTGTCTGTGTGTGTGCGTCTCTCTGTCTGTGTCTCTTACTGCAGGACTCTCAGTAGTGGCCATGTCTCAGTCTGGAGAGAAGGGAAAGGTGAGGCCTGCGGAGCTGATGGAGGAGTACAACGCTGCTCCACCATCTCAGGCAGGACAACTAAAGAGCAAGCACACACACACACACACACACACTCACCTGATGGAAGAGTCCGTCCGCACTTCACTAGAGCGACGACCACTCATCCATCAGTCTGTACATTATTCTCCTGATTAAACCATTCATCATGTAGTTGTGTTCTTCATGTATGCCGAAAGCCTTGGGGGGTCTATATTTGATATGTTTGTGTGTGTGTTTGTGTGTGTAATAGTTCACAGAGGCGGCAGGCTATGTGGGCTTTGCTAACCTACCCAATCAAGTGCACAGGAAATCAGTGAAGAAGGGTTTCGAGTTCACTCTCATGGTTGTAGGTGAGTCACCAATGTTACAGACACAAGCAACCGCATACACACACAGCCCCCCTCAGTCTTCTTTCTCTCTCTCACTTCTGTCTCTCTCTCTCTCTCTCTCTCTCTCTCTCTCTCTCTCTCTCTCTCTCTCTCTCTCTCTCTCTCTCTCTCTCTCTCTCTCTCACTCACACACACACACACACACACACACACCAATATGTAGTCATTCTAGCACTGTTTAAATTCATATGTGTTTTCCTGGTGTGTGTGTGTGTGTGTGGTTTAGGGGAGTCTGGTTTGGGTAAATCGACTCTGATCAACAGCCTGTTTCTGACCGACCTTTACCCCGAGCGCTACATACCTGGAGCTGCAGGTAACACACACACACACACACACACACACACACACACACACACACACACACACACACATTCACTGCCTTTCGAAAACACTTTCGTTTTCTTATTCAATCACATGGATATGCTAGCACACACACCGGCACATTCAGTCAGCAATTCTTATCTAATAGTTTGTCTTGTACTCTGTTACTGACTTCTTATTACTTGTTGCACACACACACACACACACACACACACACACACACACACACTCAGTCCAGTGGGGTCTCAGACTGCTGGTCCCTTGTAATGACCTTGCTGAGCTCCCCTGTAATATAATGCAGACTGCAGGTTATTGGCTGAGGTAAAAAGAGCCCTGGGGGAGACCGACATGACTCAAATAGATGAGCTCTGGACACACACACACACACACACACACACACACACACACACACACACACACACACACACACACACACACACACACACACAGAGATGAGCTTTGGACACAGACACACACAAACACGCAGATGAGCTCTGGAGACACACACACACACACACACACACACACACGGATGAGCTCAGTAGCTCAGGCAAGCATCCTGGGAATGACCTGGCTTAGGTGGGTCCCCGTGGGAGAGGACCTGCTCTTGATCCAGCCTGAATCCTCCACTCACCATCCCCTCCACTTCCCCACAGGTTTATGAGGAATAACATTACTTATTAAAGTAATAGTTAAAGTTAACTTATTAAAGTAACAGTAAAAGTGAACTTATTAACGTGATTTTGTGACTAAAGTTAGGGGACATTTTTCTTTTTCTAAGCAACGCCCTATCAAACCAAAGTTGGCTGATTGTGATGTTACTTCTGACTCTAAGACTGATTTTCCCACCTTTGATACCCACAGTACCTCATATTGTTTATAGCTACTAAGAGCAAATCCAGAGTGATTTGAGAAGAAGTCAGTCTTGAAATGGTTTCTCTTGTTTTGTCAGTCTTAAATTCTTGGAGTTTGAGCTCAGATGGGGTTTGGAGACATTGGTTTCTCACTCAAGCTATTTAACCCCTAACAGAAAACATTAACAGGAGACTGACATCCATCTCAATCTAGTTGCCTGAATTAAGCCCAGACCTTTTACTCCAAAACAGTTTTGTCTGGTGGATGGTGGATGGATGATTATGACTGTTCTATACAGTGTATGGACATGGTGAAAACAACTCCCACAGACACCCCGATGCTATAGAGGTTTTCTGCCCAAGAAGAACATTTAATCTCGGTGCAAAAGGCTGAAGATGACAAACATTCCATAGGTGGTGGCCAGTGGCCAAAAGAAACAGATATCAAAGGCAAATGTATTTAGCCCCAAATCCGCCATGCTTACTACGTCTGGAAGCACGTAGAGGATTGGATTACGCAATATGACATCAGAGAAATTATTTATGGTATAGAAGTGCCCCCCCCCCCCCTACAAAAAAGGAAAAGAAAAACAACATTGAAGTACTTTAACTGTATGAAACATTGGAATTGTTCCATTTTTGGCAGTGAATACTTTCTTAGACTTTTTCGCTGAATATCCTGCTTACACGGGCCTCAGGTGTATGGTATAGGTCAGGGTGTGTTTTTGTTTCTAAGGGGCTTAATAGCAGCCAATGTCCTATAAGTACAGATGAAAAGAACCGGCTGGCTACAGGGGGTTCCGTTTCAGTGTGTATTTGTATTCACAGCAGCGTTATCCAGAACGCCCGGCTTGAAGTAAAGAACACTTTATCCTCTTGACGACTAATATGGGGACGCAAACACTACCAGGGACTGAAGGGATTTTGTGTTCTAGTACCAAGCAAGAGTAACCATAGGCTTGCCACATGGTTAACTATACTGTACAAAAATGAATGCAACATATGCAAGGATGGCACACACACACACACACACACACACACACACACACACACACACACACACACACACACACACACACACACACACACACACACACTCCATTATGATATGTTTTATAAATGTTAATTTAATTTTGTGCAGACTGTAAGAAATGAATATCGGGTACAAGTATGAATGGTACTGAGAGAGTGAACAGTATATTCATATGTGTGTTCTTTATACTATCACAGTTTTCCATATTGAACAGGGAGTTCTGGAGTTAGTTTGTACACTGATAGTATGGAGTGTGCATGAGTCAATACCTACAATTGATATTGTATGTGATTGAGTTGTATGGTGTGTTTGTGGTGTCCTCAGAGAAGATTGAGCGCACAGTGCAGATCGAGGCGTCAACGGTGGAGATTGAGGAGCGCGGTGTGAAACTGCGGCTCACTGTCGTGGACACTCCTGGATATGGAGACGCAATCAACAGCCAGGACTGGTGAGGCAAAGTGTGTGTGTGTGTGTGTGTGTGTGTGTGTGTGTGTGTGTGTGTGTGTGTGTGTGTGTGTGTGTGTGTGTGTGTGTGTGTGTGTGTGTGTGTGTGTGTGTGTGTGTGTGTGTGTGTGTGTGTGTGTGTGTGTGTGTGTGTGTGTGTGTGTGTGTGTGTGTGTGTGTGTGTGTGTGTGTGACAAATGTCACTGCAGTGATATTTTATGTGCCTAACTTTGTCACTATGTTTCATATCTTTGTCAGTGTGTGCGTATTCTTTGAGCTGTTGACATCACAGCGTTGTTTATGGATTGTGGAGTGTGATATCAGTGTGTGTGTGTGTGTGTGTGTGTGTAAGGAATGCCGAGCGTGTCCTGTTTGCAGTAGCCCAGTGGAAATGGAAATCTCTGCATGAAATCAACGACAAATGAAAAACGGTGCCCTCCTGAGGCCCGTTGTTTCCACGGTTACCTGAGCTCCCTTGTCACACCCCAGAAACCCCAGTCCTACCACACGTCCCTCCTGAGATGAACTTACGTGACTCGAGCAGTGTGCTACTTTAAGTGAACTCAGCATATGTGTTTATACTAGGGATGCGCCGGTTGTGAGACCGTGCTGTTACGTGGTTTAAAATAACCAGTTGGCAGATAACCAATGCCGATACCGATACCAAATTTGTGTGTTTACTTTGGTTATGTTGTTAATTATACCCTTAAGTGGCAGGGGATTTTATTATCATTATGAAAAAATACCTCATCCTTTTTCAAATCTTCCAGTCCTAGCTATGAAACACACCATTTAGCTAGTAATATAACAGACAGGCTAAAGATGACTAAATAGACGTATTTAAAAAATCATCTCCTACATCAACAAGGCTTTTATTGGGGTGATAGGCCTACTGATGTTAGGCTCATATGCTGGTGCAGCTCTAGCTTAAACAGCTGACATGTTCTCTGCCTTATGTAGGCTACCTTTATGTAGCCTGACCAGCCAGACTCACATCAAGATGTAGGGTCTGGGAACTCACCGTAGGCAGGCCTCAATCGGAGGGGTGGGATAAACAGTTGTCTTTCAAATTCCCTCTCCGCAATAGGATAACGCTAAACGAATCATCGTCTTGTTTTCAAGTAGCAGGATGCATAACCTTCCCTCTCCACACAATAGGATAACGCTAAACGAATCATCTTCTTGTTTTCAAATAGCTTGATGCGTTACCACCGTCGCAACTTCTGGTTGCATGTCAGTCACCATTATGTTAAGCCCGCCCACCGACTCTATACATGCTGTGATTGCCCGTCCGTTTCTTGTTTTCTCAGCTCCTAAGCTCAATGGAGTGTAGCTAGACTGCCCCGCCAGCCAAATTACATTTGCTGCCGCTAGGGCCGTCTAGATTTCTTGGCTAACCTTTATGTGGTTATTAAAGGAACATGCCAACAAGGCTACCTCATTTATAATTTACTGGAGGACCAGTTAGCCTATTATAGTTCCCTTGAAGCTATAGGCGAAAATGCAGTTGTCTGGGTCTGTTGTACCTACCATTTTATTCACCCATGGAACAACAAGAGCTTTAATATTGTTTTCTCTGCATCTCGCTGTTTCTTCTTTCTTGTTGTGTATATAATAACTTGACTTGTAGTCAAGTGATCAATTGGATCACTTGTGATCAATTGGAATCAAAAATGACTTATATGAAAGGCAAAGGCCTCTGGATTATGCTTATTATAC
The DNA here is from genome assembly GCF_963854185.1 of Sardina pilchardus. NCBI lineage: Eukaryota > Metazoa > Chordata > Actinopteri > Clupeiformes > Clupeidae > Sardina > Sardina pilchardus. The sequence continues at coordinate 14,445,432 of NC_085001.1, read as the reverse complement.
CAAAATAAAAAAAAAATCATTTAATTAGAACAGAAAGATTTAGTTTGGACTAAAGTCTTGATGTGTCTTTAAATGATTCAACCAATTACAGATTAGAGCTTCACCTGTGACAAATACTGTAGTTAACACATTCCCAGGTGTGTGTAAAAATAACTCCAGCACTCCAAAACCTTCATGTGAAGTGCAAACTTGGGCAGCCATGGCCTACAGGTTAAGGCTTCGAGCTTGTAACCTAGGAGGGTTGCCGGTTCGAATCTCGACCACTCCATGGCTGAAGTGCCCTTGAGCAAGGCACCTAACTCATCACTGCTCCCCGAGCGCCGCTGGTTGGGCAGGCAGCTCAATGCTCTGTGGGTTAGTGTGTAATTCACCTCACTGTGTGTTCACTGTGTGCTGTGTGTGTTCACTAATTCGGTTAAATTGGGTTAAAAGCAGAGACTGAATTTCCTTCACGGTATCAAAGGTGCTGCTCCAGGATTGGCCAGCCCAGTCAGTGATTACAATTGGTCAGGTCAACTACTACTAAGTCAAGTTATTATTTGTTGCTCCTGCAACTTAGATAAGCGACTTGTAAGACTGGTCAGGGATTGTATATAGTGTGATTATGTGTGACTCTCTTTCAGTTTTAAGACCATCATCCAGTACATTGATAACCAGTTTGAGCGCTACCTGCATGATGAGAGTGGCCTGAACCGCAGACACATCGTGGACAACAGAGTCCACTGCTGCTTCTACTTCATCTCTCCGTTTGGACACGGGTAAAACACACACTCACGCTCACGCTCACGCTCACGCTCACGCTCACGCTCACGCTCACGCTCACACTCACACTCACACTCACACTCACACTCACACTCACACTCACACTCACACTCACACTCACACTCACACTCACACTCACACTCACACTCACACTCTCTCTGTCTCTCTCTCACACACACACAGTGCTTGAATGAAAGCACATTGACTTTATTATTGAATTACCAAGTCTCTTATGATGTTTCTTGTGTGTGTCTTGTGCAGATTGAAGCCATTGGATGTTGAGTTTATGAAGGCCATACACAGTAAGGTCAACATTGTGCCAGTCATCGCCAAAGCGGACACACTAACTTTGAAAGAGAGGGATCGTCTTAAGAGAAGGGTGAGCACATGTGTGTGCACACACACACACACACACACACACACACACACACATTCCCATGCATACACTCCCTCCTCGTATCTTGTAAACACATCAGAGCTCCGGCACTTAACAGCCCATCTTGGTGTCTTGTATTGATATCGAAACCATTGCCTCTGTTGACGCCATTGTAAGTGCTTCAGGAAAAACAACATTAAGCTCAATTTCAGTAGTAGTGTGTCACAGGAGAAGAGGAGCCACAGACATGCAGTCTTGAATGTGAAGTGGCTCCTCAGAGATATCAGCCTTGGCCGAGGGCTGTTCAGTCCAACAGATGGATGTTTGGGTTACAGAACCAGGCCAAGCCACTGAAAGGAATCCAAATCCTGATTTGACACACACACACGCACGCACACACTGTTAGGCTGGGACTATTAGCATTTGGCCAGAAAACACCGTTATTTAGCCAGTTTTGGCAGAGTGGCTTATTAGTGCTATGTGGATATAACTTTGTGTATTCTGTAAATGTACGTAAATGCAATTCCATTAACAAAGACACCAGTATGCTTCAAGATACAGAGATGTAGTCACGTGTACGTACACATACACGTATACATACATGGGAGATTCCATCTTAGATGTTGTTCTTATCTTAGATAAAAAGTGTGCGTGTGAATGAATGTATTGTTTTGAGAAAAGCTTTCTGAGTCCCTTTATACAATATTGTGTGTGTGTGAGTGTGTCTGTCTGTCTCTCTCTGTGTGTGTGAGAGTGAAATAATGGGATAGTATAAATAGGACATCCTGCCTCTCAAATATCTTTTGGATGACTTTGTTGGCCTCTCACAGATTCCCTATTTGATCTTGACTTCAGAGCTGTGTGTGTGTTTATGTATCAGATGTTTCTGTAATACTGCAACCCTGATCCTATTCTATTAGAATGATTTGTCCTTCTTCTTCACACGTGCGCACATGTATATACTGTCACGCGCACGTATATGTATACACACATACACACACACATACACGCGCGCACACACACACACACGCGCGCGCACGTGTGCACACACACACACACACACACACACACACACACACACACACACACACACACACAGTCACACACACACACACACACACACACACGTCACACACACATGCATATGCGCACACCCATACTACCTACACACACAGGCTGAATTAGGATGCTGGGTAATCTTACTAATGGCAGCTACTTCCTGTTTGGCTAATTGCTCGAAGGATATTTTGGGTGCTAATTATTCACCCTGTACCACATGTCACCATGACAACAGTCAATCGCTAAATGGCCTTATTTTTAGTCTGTCCGGTTGTTAGGCCTTTTAGCTACTCTAAACAAAGCACAAAAGGAGACCTATTTTCATTAGCATCCTTACATGCGTTTTAATGGTTTAACAATCCTGAAATAGTCAGTGCAAAGGAAGAACCCATGCAACACACACACACACACACACACACACACACACACACACACACACACACACACACACACACACACACACACATACACACAGACTCATTTTGTCAATGACCATGTATCTCAGTGAAAGTAGAAGTTGAGACTTAGAAGTTTGTTTCCGGCTATGAGGTGGTGGCCCAAGTCCATTTGTGTTTAGTGTTGATGAGATGACTGGGATATTTCAGACGGATTTGGAGGTATATGGATGACATGGTGTGACAAATGAGGCTTGTCCTCACAATGGCCTCAGAATTAATCATTGCTGTTCAAATATGGGTGACAAGAGCATATGTTTTGGAAAGAGGTCAAGACCTCAAAAATCAGGCCCTGAATACGGAAGCATCCGTGGATTAATGTGACGTTTGGCCACCCTATTCCTCATTCTGATAAATGACCCATTGTGTGTGTGTGTGTGTGTGTGTGTGTGTGTGTGTGTGTGTGTGTGTGTGTGTGTGTGTGTGTGTGTGTGTGTGTGTGTGTGTGTGTGTGTGT
>NC_085001.1:14262323-14434823 GCF_963854185.1 Sardina pilchardus | reverse complement strand
TCTCATCTCTCTCTTTCTCCTTCTCTCTTCCTCTGCTCCTTCTCATCTCTCTTTCTCTTTCTCTTTCTCTCTCTCTCTCTCTCCCTCTGCTCCTTCTCATCTCTCTCTTTCTCTTTCTCTCTTCCTCTGCTCCTTCTCATCTCTCTCTTTCTCCTTCTCTCTTCCTCTGCTCCTTCTCATCTCTTTCTCTCTCTCTTTCTTCCTTTGCTCTTTCTCATCTCTCTCTCTCTCTCTCTCTCTCCCTCTATCTTCTTTTCAAGACCTCTTTTGAGGTCTCTCATGTCGCTCCTTCCTCCTCAAACGAAAGCTCTCTTTCTCTCTTCCGGCCTATTCCTCCCAACTCACTTCTCTTACCCTCCTCATCCCTCACTTTCTTTCCCTCTCTCTACCCTTTCTTCTCTTCTTCTTGCCTCCCTTCCACCCCTCCTTTTCCATACCACTTACTCTACACCCCCCCCCCCCCTACCCAGCAGTCTCTCTTTTGTCTCCATCTGACTGATGGAGTGATTTGTACATTTCCTGCCTGGCACATCAAAGCACGTCCTTGTCCAGATTGGAGTTGGCACAGCGAGGGCCTGAACCAATTGATGATGGGGAGCTGGCACCCCATTTGCTGTAAGGTGACTGGAAGGTCGTCCCAAGGTCACTTCCGTGCACGCTTTTGTGTCTCAAGAAAACTTTGGAATTGCTTCAGGGGGGGTGGAACGGGGAGATTTTGGCAACAGCTGTGTTATGCGTGCCAGTATCTAAAGTACAGTTTGTGATTTTGGTGAAAAGTTGTTGATTTTTGACCAACACGTGCTCGGACTTGGGTTACAGAAATGATACAACTTGGTATGTGAGGACAGGTGCACCACCACCTCCGACCATATATAGCTAGTTGTGTTTGCAGGGGTGCACCATGTGTTGATCATATTATGGATAAATATGGGTCTTCAATGTCTTTAGCATAGAGCCACTGAGGAATTGAGCGCAGGCCATTTTAGCAGCAGCATTTGTCCTCTTTAAGGATGAGAGACAGCAGAACTAAAAGACCACTTTAAGGAGTGGATACATGCGTTAAGTGAATGAAGAGTTGGTGCTTATAAGTAATGAACACTCGCGCCTGTTCATAAGAAGTGGTTTTATGGCTTATGGAGACATTTCAAGACTTCACTGATGCATTTCTGATGGTTTATTAATATCAGCTTAGTAGAAAGTGCTTGACTTTTATTTCCTCCTTGCTGCATTTTGTTGTGAGCTGGATTGTTGGTGTTTTTTGGTCTCTGTGTCTGTGAAGCACGTTGAGACAATGGCCATTGTTAATGGAACAGCATAAATAAATAGAAATCAAAATGTGAGTTGAATTGAAGGTCATGATAAGGTCAGTGTTTTGGGTGGATGTTTCTCTGTGTGGTGTAGAGAGAGTTGGCGCAGTAGCGGTGTTGCAGGGGAAACGTTGCGTAATTGATGTGTGTGATTAGTGCTGTTATGATGGGATGTCATTTCTTGTATTGTTTAGATGGGGTGTCAAAAGTGTGTGTGTGTGTGTGTGTGTGTGTGTGTGTGTGTGTGTGTGTGTGTGTGTGTGTGTGTGTGTGTGTGTGTGTGTGTGTGTGTGTGTGTGTGTGTGTGTGTGTGTGTGTGTGTGTGTGTGTGTGTGTGTGTGTGTGTGTGTGTGTGTGTGTGTTTTTCCTACAATTTTGATAGCACTGTCTCTTCAAATGTGAACAGATGTGTAAGTGTGTGTGATGGAGAGAGCGAGAGAGACTTTGTTTGGATTATGCATGTATGTGTCTGGGTGTGTCTGATGGGATGTTGATGAGCTTTAATCATGATTGATTCATGTGTGCGTTTGCAGATCCTGGATGAGATCTCTGAGCACGGCATTCGCATCTATCAACTTCCTGACGCCGACTCGGATGAGGATGAGGAGTTCAAGGAGCAGACACGTGTCCTCAAGGTGTGTGTTTGTGTGTGTGTGTATGTGTCTGCTTCTACTGTACGTGTTTGTGCATGTGCGTTTATGTCCGTGTGGTATAAGCTTGGGTGAGTGTTGTAATGTGTTTACTGTTGTGTTGGTTGCAGTCAGAGATAAAATGAGTGAGCGATGAATCACTTCCTTTCCAACTCACCAGCAATCCTTACTCACTTACAGTCACTCACTCACTCACTCACTCACTCACTTACAGTCACTCACTCACTCACTCACTCACTCACTCACCCACTCACTTACAGTCACTCACTCACTCACTCACTCACTCACTCACATATGTACTCACTCACTCACTCACATACTGTATGTACTCACTCACTCACTCACTCACATAGGTACTCACTCACTCACTCACTCACATATGTTCTCACTCACTCACTCACTCACATATGTTCTCACTCACTCACTCACTCACATATGTTCTCACTCACTCACTCACTCACATACGTACTCACTCACTCATACACACACATGTTTTCACTCACTCACTCACTCACTCACTCACTCACTCTCTCTCTCTTTCTTTCTCTCTCTCTCTCTCTCTCTCTCTCTCGACGTCTCTTCATCCAGCTCCTCTCATCCTACCTTCTTCACACTTCAACTCTCTCCATCCGTCTTCTGCTCCTGCACTCTTATGCTTTGATGTTCTCGCCCTTCTCTCGCCCTCTAATGCCTAAACTCTCTCCTTACCTCTCTCTTGCTATGGCTTTCTCTGTCTTCCTTTCTTTCTTTCTCTCTCTCTCTCTCTCCCGCTCTCCCTCTCTCTATCCATTAGTTTGTTCTTTCTTCCTGCCCCCCTTCTTATATAATATCCCAACTCTCTCCTTCTCCTTGTCTCGATCAATTTAAATTTCTCGACATTATAATTAATTCAGTTTATTGACACAATTCTCTCATCATAGTTCTCACAAACTGACACAACATATTGTTAAAACAACAAACATGTGTATAAAATGTGTATTAAAATGAATAATCAAATGGATTAAAAACAAAAGCAAATGTAGATAGCAGATAATAATATGTACTCTCTGCCTTGGCTCTCTGCAGGCCAGTATTCCGTTTGCAGTGATTGGCTCCAACCAGCTGATCGAGGTGAAGGGGAAGAAGATCCGCGGGCGCCTGTACCCCTGGGGCGTGGTGGAGGTGGAGAACCCCGAGCACAACGACTTCCTCAAGCTGCGCACCATGCTGGTGTAAGACACACACACACACACGCACACACACACACACACACACACACACACACACACACACACACACACACACACACACACACACACACACACACACACAAAGACACACACACACACACACACACACACACACACACATTAACCATAGGCTTGCCACATGGTTAACTATACTGTACAAAAATGAATGCAACACATACAAGGATGGCAAATTACACACACACACACACACACACACACACACAGTAACCATAGGCTTGCCACATGGTTAACTATACTGTACAAAAATGAATGCAACACATACAATGATGGCAAATTACACACACACACACACACACACACACACACACACACACACACACACACACACACACACACAGGCCGACAAACTTATAAACATTTTAATATTATATGTTTGCAATGCATGTATACCATTTTCTAGTTTCATTGCACAATGAACAAATGTCACCTTGAATACAGTTCGACCCTTTGTTGTTTGTAGTGATGTTTACGCTTACACGAGAGTCGCGTTTTACTCAGGATAAGATTGTAAATACTGCCCTCTAGTGGATATATCACTTATCACAGACAGTAACTTTGACATCTCTCTCTCTCTCTGTTAACGTGTGTGTGTGTGTGTGTGTGTGTGTGTGTGTGTGTGTGTGTGTGTGTGTGTGTGTGTGTGTGTGTGTGTGTGTGTGTGTGTGTGTGTGTGTGTGTGTAGAACACATATGCAAGACCTGCAGGAGGTGACTCAGGACCTCCACTATGAGAACTTCCGCTCTGAGAGACTCAAGAGAGCTGGCAGGTATGGCTGATGATGATAACCGTGGACATAATCCCAAAAACAGGGACATTTTCAGTTTGACTATCAATCTGATTGAAATACATACAAGCTTTATCTTCAAAAAACGGGGACATAGGTACTTTTTCTGTATTTTGCCTGGGTACAGACAACCAAAAACGGGGACGTCTGGTCACCCTCTGGTGGACACACAGAGGAATTCTCTCTCTACTTGTAGCTGGACACACCTTGCGTTTGCATTCCTTTATGATTAATTCTAAGACGTTTGTCATAGCTCTTTTAACCTCCCGGCACTCACATTCACCTGTTGCCCTGGCCGATCTCACTCTTCGAGTGTAGCAAGGAGTGGAGGAATGTTGCCTTCTGGGTAAAAGGTTAGAGGGAGCACTGATCCTGAGCACTGTCCCAGAAGGCTGATCCTGTGTGTGTGTGTGTGTGTGTGTGTGTGTGTGTGTGTGTGTGTGTGTGTGTGTGTGTGTGTGTGTGTGTGTGTGTGTGTGTGTGTGTGTGTGTGTGTGTGTGTGTGTGTGTGTGTGTGTGTGTGTGTGTGTGTGTGTGTGTGTGTGTGTGTGTGTGTGTGTGTGTGTGTGTGTGTGTGTGTGTGTGTGTGTGTGTCTTTACAGAGCTGTGGAAGAGGAAGGAATGGACAAAGATCAGATCCTGCTGGAGAAAGAAGCTGAGGTAAGGACTCTCTCATTCTCAGACACACACACACACACACACACACACACACCCCTGAACTGTACCCTGTGAACTTGACAGGTAGATAATAAATGCCTTGGAGTCCCCCTTCTGCCCCAGTAGGGCTGTTTTTCTTCCCCCATTCTCTCTCTCTGTGTGTGTGTGTGTGTGTGTGTGTGTGTGTGTGTGTGTGTGTGTGTGTGTGTGTGTGTGCTGGGTGGGCCTATAGCTCCTTAGGGTGTAATGGGCCATAAAATCAGGCCAGTTGGTAAACATGAATGTCTGCACAGGATATGACATCAGCTTCCAGTGTGCCTGGCCTTTTTAAAATGGTGGGAATGTCCCGTGTGATGTATGGAAAACATACAATGTATGTGTGTGTGTGTGTGTGTGTGTCTGTGTGTGTGTATCTGCCCTACATCAGGCAGTGTGTCCTCACACAAGGTCATTCTGACCTGTGGAATTTGAGAATGTTGCTGATTGTTCTGCATTGTTTGCATTTAACAGATGGACCAATATACAATGACTGGGTGTAGTTTTCATAGGGCAAACCTATGGAATACCATCTAAGTGTGTGTGTGTGTGTGTGTGTGTGTGTGTGTGAGAGAGAGAGAGAGAGTGAGTGTGAGTGACTTACTTAGTGGTTACAACGATTGTAGTAATGTCTTTATAGGTCTTCATAATGTCAAATAACCTGTAATCTTCTTTCACTACTACAGTATATGGATTATCTTTAGAAAACACAAGTTGTGTTTGTGTGTTTTTCTCATGGGCACACAAATGTCCTATTTAAACTCCCTTTTGTGTAGAAGGGGAAATCAGCTTGAAATACCACTGCAGATTAACACTGTTTTGGAATCCATTTGTGCTCCCAGAATACAATAACTTGTGCCTGAGTTTGTATGAAGTTAATCCGTGTATAGGTTGTATCACCAGTGGAACCATTCCTGTATATTCTTAACGTTTCTGATGTAAACCTCCATCCTCTCTCTTTCCCTCTCTTCCTCTGCTTCTACTCTTTCCTCTTCTTCTCTCTGCCTTCTCTCTTCTTCCCCATCTCTTTCTCCCACCCTCCCTCTCTCTCTCTCTCTCTCTCTCTCTCTCTCTCTAGTTGAGGCGAATGCAGCAGATGATCGCTCAGATGCAGGCCCAGATGAAGATGAAGCCTGGAGATGACTGAGACCTGAAGACGGGGGCGGTGTGTGTGTGTATGTATATGTGTATGTGTATGTGTATGTGTGTGTGGTGTCGTCTATCTGTAACTCCTCCACACACTGCCCCCTCAGTCCACACCGGTGAGCGTAGTTATGAGCCGTAGTCTACTGTCAAGTGTGTCCACTCACACTACTGTTCAGGAGTTTGGGGTCATAGGAAATACCGTCATTTACAAGTTTTTTATTTAACTATTTTGATTGAAAATAATAAGTGTGTCCTTCAAAACTTTACCTTTGTCAAAAAAAACCTCCATCTGCTCCATATAATTACTCTGATAAATTGCTCCGAATAAAACTGTTGTTGCCGAGCTTGTATTTTGACATCGCATTTTATATGCATAATAATAGGCTTCATATAACATCTTTGGGCATCTTCAGGTGTATTGCTTGAGTACTAACAGGGGAAGGAGTGTAATCAATAAGTGCAGTTGTAATGTAGACATGCTCTATGACTGTCTTCCCTCTTTGGTCATTACGAGCATTGAAGGTAGCAGTCAAATTTGAAAAGCCCCATACATCCCCTTGTCACATTGACATGCCTTGTTTTAGTGTCAACAAGGAGAAAATTACTGTTGCATGATCCCTTTAAACGCTCCAATCCATAGAAGAAGAGAGAGGCTCTGACTCACAGTATTCATTCTCAACTCTAATTCTGTGTTCCAATCCTCTCATCTCAACAGACCCGCCCTGTGTTGATTGACAAGTGATCTGTCACATCTGGACTCCGCCCACTTGGATCTTTTCACCAACCACAAGACACCACCAGCAAGGAACACAACAGCCAGAATTGGCAACGTGCAAGACAATCCCACCATACACCTCACATCACGCATCCATCACACATCACACACCACACACAAATACACTACAATTACATGACCTCATTATTGTTCTACTAACTTAATCAAAAAGAAAAAAAAAACAATTTCGGAAAAACATTTTTTTCTACTATGGATCATGCATAACATACACAGAAACTTATAAAACCTTACACCCTAACGTTGTACAGGGTTGGTTACTTACATATCTTAATTGTGATTTTTTATTAGTATTTTTTTTTTTTAAATATGCACCAGCACTAGTGGTAAACTCAAGATTAGAACCTAATCTTGTCAGTTACCATTATGTTTTGTCTGTAATACTGTAACAGATATTAATATTGATTATGAAACATTGTTGTCAGGACTCAGCAAATATCCAGTGATATGCCTCTAACGTTCAGGATTGCATGTAATTAGCATGTCATAGCATGGCATCTTAATCGGTACGAGCGAGTAGGAGACTAGAGGATGCAGGATGAAAGGGAAGCTTAAGTGTTAAAATGTGACAACGTTTACACTGTTGCTTGTGTTATTGAAGAACAGCTGATTTTTCTACTCGTTCTCCGTGTGTCTCTTTCTGTTCGAGAAATGTAGCCGAGGCTCTTTCTGAGTGTTTGTGTGTATGTGTTTGTTTGTTTGTTTGTTTGAGTCAGGGAGAGAGAGTGTGTGTGGCGGGTAGAGGTCTAGTGGTATTATATGTCTCAGCCCCAGAACCTCTTTCTTGATGCTGTGGACATGGAAAACTGCCTGGTGCCTTGCATCACACACTGGCAAGTCAACACCGCCATCTTGTGGCTTGTAGTGGAACTTACTGCTAAATGTGTATAGTGACCACTGCCTAGTCTCGCCAGTGTTGCCTTTAATTTATCAGGTTATATTAGATCTATGACAGAAATTGATGGATCACGTATTGAGTGCATAGTGAGATCACTGGCTCAATTTCCCAATGGACAAAGTGACTAATTTTAAGTAATGGTACGGTCACTACTTGGGTTTGTTGTTAAAAGGTACAGTTAGACTTTAAGAATTAGATCATCAAAAAGAGATATTTATTCAGTAATCGTTTCGGAGTGGAATAATTCTGACAGCTTCACCTCAGATAAATGCCCTATAAGCACAGTTACTTACGAGTTCAAGGTTTGTCAGCAGCATAGAGACACTATTACGCAGACACACACACACACACACACACACACACACACACACACCGAGCAGCAGATCATAAGCCACACGCTCTGTCTGAGTTATGATGTGCTTGGCTCCATCACTGCACTCGCTGTGGTTGTGTGCATTGAGGTCACCTTCTATGGGGTGACATCGTCACTAGACCTACAAAGAAACCCTCATCAGGGGTCTGCCGACTCAGACAAGCTCCCTGGCTAACTGTGACTCAGCTCCTAAGAAACTGCCGAGTCGCTGAAAGCCATGAGGGAGGGCAACCTTTAAAAAAACAAAAAGTATGATCATGTGGTGACGATCCAATCAGGAGAGAGCGATCAGTGCATTGTCAAATGCTTTCCATGGTAATGTTTGGCACAGATTCAGCGATTGATCATGCAGCGGAGAGTAATCAGGGAGGTTGTGTGTGTGTGTGTGTGTTGTGCATACATGTGTGTGAGATCAGATTTGTTGGATGATGGATCACACAACTTCCTCTGTGGTTATAGTGTCAGTTGTAGGGATGCTTTAGCACATTCAGAGCAAAAACACTTACACATTTTCTCTCAAAAAGCCTTAACTTGATTTCTATCTTGACCATCTACCATCTGTTTTTTTTATTCATTATTTTTTATTACTGTATTTTTCCCCACAGAGTTAAGTTGTTATGTTTGCATTTTGCATGTGGTTTGTTGAGATCTGTAGTGAATGCCAAAATCAGTGGTTGTATTCTGCAGGTGGGGGTGTTGAGTTATATTTGGATGATGAGCTGCATGGGTTGGCTTGGTGTTTTGGGATTAATGCTGACTCTAGTCCTTGCCAATAGTGCTCTGCTGTGATGGTTGAGTCAGTGCTACTGTAGTTCTATTTCATAGACCCTTATGTATTCTGTTTTTTTGTACTCTGTTTCAACTCACTCTAAGAAAATAAATATTGTCAACAAGCTTGGAACAATCTGACTTGCTTTGCGCTCTGTTTTGCCCACACTATTATGGACATATTCATTCACAATTGATAGAAACCTTTCTCTCTCTCTCTCTCTCTCTCTCTCTCTCTCTCTCTCTCTCTCTCTCTCTCTCTCTCTCTCTCTCTCTCTCTCTCTCTCTGTCTGTCTGTCTGTCTCTCATTCTTCCACTCACATCTGGCTGAAATTGAACAACAAAAGCAAACACAGGTGTCCAAACTGAACACAAACACAAGCATGCACATTCTCGCGTTCCCCTTGCCATCCCAGTTGCTCGCGGGCTGAAATGCATCTCTGCTCGTGATCATCGCAGAACGGAGGAAATTGGGCTGCATGAGAAGGGCGTTGCGTAACGGAAACGAGGCCGCGTGGAATCAGCACAAACTCAGCTTGTCCCCGCGGCGTAGAATGCTGATGATCCGACGGGCCGTGAGGTCACGGCAAAAATAACATTCAGAAATCGTCCTTCCAGCACCGGGCCCCCGATTCTGCAAACGGGAGTGATCGGGCTAGGTGTGATTGGCTGTTAGAATCAACAGGGCGGGGTTAGCATTGTTGTCGCAACGCCCTCTCCTCCCAAGTAGGAATCCTAAGCAGAAATACCGACTGCCTTCACCGGAGAGCCGGAGCACGGGCGCTACCGAGCCTGCGAGATGAGCAATATCCGATACAAGAACCGCTTTATCAAACCGGGTAATAATCTGAATAGGAATATCACGGATGAGTATTTGTGTGTGTTTGTGCATGTCAGACTGTATTAAATTGTCCCTGTCTTTCTTAACTGTGTGCCGGATGCGACGCGCTATGGCTCGGGCTCCTGACACCTGCTCCTCGCGACCTGCTGCGATGCGATGTAGAAGACAGTGAGGTAAACACACACACACACACACACACCTACAACTTGCATGCATACGTTGTTCATGCGCTTGGCTTCCAGGTCCTGGCTGGTAGGATACTCCCATCCTCTTGATGTAACACAACAGGATAAATAGCAGAATGCTGTAATAATGTCGCCCAAGATTCCGACAATGATGTTTGCATTTTACGTCTATGGGCTAGCCTGTTATTTACCGGTGACTGCACGTAAAACGCGCCGGTGAATTCGCACCTCTGGTCTACATCATGTTCACACATCGTTGCTTTGGGCCATAAGAGACGTTGGCGTTGGAGCGCTTGGCACAAGAGGAATCGAGTGTCTAGGCTTGATGCGCGCAGACGCTCGCGAGCTGTTCCACACTCCCCCGCCTTATGTCGCCGGAAGGATCGAGTCGCTTTGTTACGCATAAACGCACGGTTTTTTAAAAAAGCTCCTTCTCCAGAATCAGGGTTTTAATCTGTGCTGTACTATCACACTCATGCGATAGGCACGAGGCATGGGTGTGGGTGTCTGTGCTGTCGGGGAAACAGGGCTGAGGAACCCAGAGCCGTTTCCCTGGAGATTCCATGGTTACAAGCACAGCTTCTCACATGAATTCATCTCTGCACTATGCTGAGCAGATCAGTGGACACGAAGGGAATGGGTGGCTTCGACCGTGAAGAGGGTATAGATTGAAATGGCGTTGGCTTTGGATGCAGGGAAGATGTGCCATAGGCATACTATCCTCTCTCGTTCCCATAGACATCTCCATTTAGTTTGTTCATACCTAACTAGTGGAGCTGGAGTGGGCGTTTTAGGTTACACGCCTACACTGACATTTCTCTCGTTTCTCTCCCTCTCTCCCTCTCTCCCTCTCCCTCCCTCTATCTATTTATTTCCCACTCACTATCTCACACACATTCCAAATCTGACCTGCTTGTTTGCTTTCCCCATCTTCCACACCCACACACATGCACATGCACACACACACACACACACACACACAGACACATACACACACACACACACACACACACACACACACACACACACACACACACACACATACACACACACACACACACACACACACACACACACACACACACACACACACACACACACACACACACACACACACACACACACACACACACACACACACACACACACATAAATAAACAAGGACGCATACTGATGGTCAAGTACACACACACACACACACACACACACACACACACACATTGTATTTAGTACCCACACCCCCCATCCCCCATTAAAGTCCACCCACCCATTTGACTGCTCCATCTCGCCCCCCCCACCAATCATCACAAAGATGGAAAAGCGCTCTCTCTCTCTCTCTCTCTCTCTCTCTCTCTCTCTCTCTCTCTCTTTCTCTCTCAAACACACTGAGCTGCATTTAAATGAGTTGGGGGTTTCGCTAAAGGTCCTTCAGCTGAAGTGTTTTACTGTTAGGAGCTCCTGTGTTTAGATCTCTCTCTCTCTCACACTCTCTCTCTCTGTTTTTGTGTGTGTGTGTGATAGAGAGAGAGTGTGTGTGTGTGTGTGTGAGAGAGAGGGAGACAGAGACACACAAGCAGAACTCTGAGCATAAGCATACCTTATCTTGTCATGTCAATGTGCATGTGTGCAGGTGTTTGTTGGAGCATGCTTTCTCAAACATGTATTGCACATTGTGTAGTGTGGGTGAGTAAATCTCTACTGACGTGTGTATGGCCACATGACAAATGTATGTGTGTGTGAAAGAGAGAGTGAGTGAGAGTGTGTCTATGTGTGTGTGTGTGTGTGTGTGTGTGTGTGTGTGTGTGTGTGTAAGAGGGAGTGAGTGAGAGTGTGTCTGTGTGTGTGTGTGTGTAAGAGGGAGTGAGTGAGAGTGTGTGTGTGTGTGTGTAAGAGAGAGTGAGTGAGAGTGTGTCTCTCTGTGTGTGTGTGTGTGTGTGTGTGTGTGTGTGTGTGTGTGTGTGTGTGTGTGTGTGTGTGTGTGTGTGTGTGTGTGAGTGTGTCTATGTGTGTGTGGGAAAGAAACAGGGAGAGAGATACCTCATTTCAAATGTTTCTGCTCTGCTGGCTCTCCTCGGGCACCCTAAAGCAGTTGCATAACTTTACAAGCATGTACGCAATGTGAGGGATTCCATGTGTGTGTGTGTGTGTGTGTGTGTGTGTGTGTGTGTGTGTGTGTGTGTGTGTGTGTGTGTGTGTGTGTGTGTGTGTGTGTGTGTGTGTGTGTTCACTGAGGGAGTGCAGACGCCTGGCAGGTGTTGATGAAGCTGTTTGACCACTTTCATGTGAGGTAGGATTTGAGGTGTGGATTCCTCTGTCAGTAGCGATCCAATGAGACTGCCCTTTCTCGCTACCTCTCTGTCTTGGATTTTTACTTTCTGTCACTCATTATAGCCACCCATCTCTCTCTCTCTCTCTCTCTCTCTCTCTCTCTCTTTCTCTCTCTCTCACACACACACACACACAAACACACACACACACACGCGCACACACAAATTCACACGGTTGCACTAGAGTTTAGTCCCTTGTCTTGTCTCTCCTTAGTCCTTAAGGGCATCCCTTAAATCTTAGCACCACCACGCACCACTGCTGCAGCACCACTGTAAGCAGCTGGGAATGTGAATCTGGCGCCATCACCCTCGCCAGCTTGGGCGGTTGGGTTTCAATCTCGTCGTTCGTCTTCACAGTGCCCTGTGGCATCATGGCAAGTCGTCTCTTTCTCTCACTGGCATTCAGCTCTGATTTGGTAATGGGGTGGAAGGACTGGGCACTCGACCGATGCCATCCCGTAAAGGGCACGCCACTCAAGCATGTGTGTGTGTGCGTGTGTTTGAGTGTGTGTGTGTGTGTGTGTGTGTGTGTGTGTGTGTGTGTGTGTGTGTGTGTGTGTGCGCGCGCGCATAAATATCTATGTCGGTGTGCTTATGTACAGTTATTGTATGCATGCATGTGTGCGTGTATTGTATATCTTGCATTTTTGACTGGGTCTGGATGTGTTTGCATGTGTAATGGTGCCATAAAACTGTGTGTGTGTGTGTGTGTGTGTGCGTGGATGTGTACTGTGTGTGTGTGTACTGTGTGTGTACTACCATAGCTGTACTGTACACTACCACAGTCCAGTGTGACCTAAAGAGCCTCAGTTGAAAAAGTCAAACTAATGATAGTCAGCTCTATTTCTGTATTTCCTGTGTGTTTGTCTTTGAGTTTTTAGCCTGTGCATATGTGTTTGTGGGTGTCTCTGCACGTGTAGGGGTGTGAATGACTACATGATGACAGAAACTTGTCTTTATATGTATGTTCTTCTTTGTTTGTTTTTCTTTGTTTATTGTCGGCCTGGGAGAGCTTGTCTGTTGCTGTGTTACTACTCTGACATCACCTTCTGAGAATGTCTGAACGCTCATTTGATTCTTACATACAGTGACTGTTCTCAATGACCCAAAATCTTGTGTGTGTGTGTGTGTGTGTGTGTGTGTGTGTGTGTGTGTGTGTGTCTGTAGGCGTGCTTGCATGCATACGTGTGTGTGTGTGTGTGTAGGCATGCATGCATGCATGCGTGTATCTCTCTGTGTGTGTGTGTGTGTGTGCGTGCGCATGTGTGTGTGTAGGTGTGCATGTGCTTGTGTGAGAGTGCGAGTGTGAGAGCGTCAGAAACTCTCGCGACTGTGGTTCATTTTCTGTATGTGTCAGCCTCATCACTCATACATGTAGCTCTGTTTGGCTATCAAAAGCCTGACCAACTGTAGTGACTTAATCTGCCAGAGACATCTTATAGATATGGGTCTCTGTTTCATCAGTTCCACCATTCATTTGCCAGCTTATCAGATAGACCCGTTAAACTAAACTCTACTCTGTCAGCAAGCATAGTGACTATTTTCTCTGCAGTGATTGGCTTCAGGTCTGGCCCTCTCCCCCAAAGAGCTGTGTCCATCTGTTTCCTGAGTAAACGCCCTTTATCACCTGACCATCTCAGCACGGCCACTGTCTCGGTGAAATTGGATCAATGGAGTATTTTGGGCCTACTCTACAGTAGTCGTTTTTTTTTTGTGAACAGTATTGGCAGGATTGGAGCTGTAATAGTTCTGTCAGATGGAACACTCCCAGGTGTGAGGAAGAGAGATGTAGCGTCTGATCTGAGTGCTGCTCTCCCCTGGCTGGCTGTGTCACACTTACACAGAATTTGGGTCCACACAAATACTCACTCACTCACTCACTCACACACGCATGCACGCACGCACGCACGCACACACACGTGTGACTGCATCAGTCTAGATACAGTTCTGGCAGTTTCACCGCAAAAGCACTATCCTGCGCTGTACTTCTGTCAGCACTCTCACACATGTCTAGTGTGTGCGCTAACACATAGGCTAACACATCTCTTAAGGCTAGCACATCTCTTAAGGCTAACACATCTCTTAAGGCTAGCACATCTCTTAAGGCTAACACATTGCTAACACATCTCTTAAGGCTAACACATACAGTATCTTAAGGCTCCAGCGAGTGAAGGGCGTTCACTGAATGTCCCCACACAACTTTGGCTACTGGCTAGTAAGGTTCTCACAGCTGGATACTGTTACAATACCTCAGCACCACACCGCATGCAGGTTTAGCTGACTTTGGTCACTGAAGCTTTAAACAAACGTCCTTGCTTCTGTTTGTGGCTATGTGTGTCATCATTTTAAGCTGGCTTGCTTACACGGAAATTCACATACAGTAATGATATGAAACTGGTCTCACTGTGGAGATGGAGATCTTGTGTGTATGTTTGTGTGCCTGTCTATTTTTTTAATATGTGTCTTTATGTTTTCTTTTTCTGGAGTATGTGTGTGTGTGAGTGAGAGTGTGTGTGTGTGTGTGTGTTTGTGTGTGTGTGTGGGTGTGGGTGTGGGTGTGGGTGTGGGTCTGAGCCCCCATTTGTGGGTGCAGAACCCCAGGTGGTGTGAGCTTATGCATGCATGTGTGTGTGTGTGTGTGTGTGTGTGTGTGTGACTGGCAGCTGGGCAGTGTGTGTGCGCGAGAGGGAGACCATTGTGTCTCTGCAGGACATCTGTTCCATTCAACAAAACCTCCGTCTCCATCTCCTCCCCCTCTCCTCTCCTCTCCTCTCCTCTCTTCTCCCCTCCCTTCTTTTCTCCTCTCGTCTTCTCCTCCTCTACCCCCTCATGCTCTCCACTAGACCCTCTTAGTTTGCTTCCAGATCTTTTTTTTCCCTTTTTGCTTTTTTGCTTTTGTGAGAGACTGAACTAAGACACTTCTGTTTCCCTGTGAGTAAGATATGAACCCTCAACACTAAGCACTAAGCAGTGTGGTAGCGTATGGATTTGATGTGTGTAGCATAACACATAGTGAGCGTATGAATAATTGACATGAATTGATGTTGAACAAATGACACATTATGGAGAAGGAGGATTGCCAGCAAATATCACTTGTGAGGGTAGGATGTATTTTATTTACTTTGTTTTTCATTTCATGGTATGACCTAAAAGGTCAACTAGCAGATACGCACACACACACACACACCCACACACCCACACCCACACCCACACAGAGACAGAATACTTAAGTGACATAATTACCTCACCCCCCACACACACCCACCAGGTCTAGCAGCAGCAGCTGGGACCCGTTCGATCGGCTAGCCCCTCCCTACCATCTCTCTATCAGACACATGACACATGCACATGCGTGCGCACACACACACACACACACACACACACACACACACACACACACACACACTCACACTCACACTCACACACACACACACACACACTCTCTCTGTCTGTCAGTCTCTCAATCTCTCAACCCCCACCTTTCCCTGATGTCATTAACCACACTTACACACACTCAACTATTCACTGAAAGTCCAGTATGATAGCTGTCTCTGCCTGTCTGTCTCTTTTGCTTGAAACACACACATACACACACACACACACACACACACACACACTCACAAACTTAAACGTTAATCTTTAATTCTCTGCTTTCTCACAGCTGATCTATTCTATCTATCTACTCCTGAGATGTATTCTTAAATGAACTGTCACTCATGGCAAGCCACACCCTACTGCTCAGTTGGACAGTGCCCCCTGCTGTCAGTGAGCCACATTGACCTTTTTTTAAAAAGTATATTCTCTGGGCTTGTATGCCTTTAGTCAGACAGGACAGTGAGGAGAGTAGAAGAAGCTGAGGGGATAGAGAGAGAGAGAGAGAGAGAGACATTGACATTGGCAACATTGTAACACTTACAGTCATGCCAGTAAAGCTCTATGAATGGAGAGAGAGAGAAAGAGAGAGAGAGAGAGAGATATGAAGTAGGATGGAGAAGTGACCTGGGTCAGTTTGGCACTTGTGTCTCCACGGCCACGTTGTAAGACGTTGTAGCCACATGCACCACAGTGACCCCAACTGTGCTCAGTGGTCTAACAGACTCTCACATACTTAGTGTAATACACCGACTAGTTTGGCCACACTTCCATCTAATACTTTGGCATGCTCAATAATTCTGTCACATGATTGGTAATACTTTTCTAACCTCATGATATATAGGGAGAGGGAGAGGGGGAGGGAGAGAGAGAGAGAGAGAGAGAGAGAGAGAGAGAGAGAGAGAGCGCACAAATGAACACATAACCTACTATTTTATATGCAGCTTAACAGTGACATTGTTTTATGTTCAAAGTGAAGGTGACACAACCCCTCGCTCTCTGCTATTTCATTTTACTCAATCTTTTCACTCTTTCCTCCTCTAGCTTTTCCTTTCCTTCTTTCTTCCTTCCTTCCTTTCTTTCTTTTAGAGTAAGGCCTGCCAGGATTGTGTCATCTGTGTACGTTTGTGGTGTGTGTGTGTGTTTGTGTGTCGCCGTGTGCGCATGCTTTTCTGTTTGTGTGCGTCCACATGCTAGTGTATGTTTTTGTAATTCCAGAGCTTCTAAAAGCCATAGTTATCCAAGATGATGGGGGAGGAGTAACCAAGGGAATGAATGACAGTGTGTATGTGTGTTTGGGTGTGTGTGTGTGCGTGTGTGTGTGTGTGTGTGTGTATGAGAGAGCGAGAGAGAGAGATAGAGAGTGCAGTGCAGGAAAGTTGGAATGAATGAATGGCTGCTCTATATACCTTTACTGTTTGGTGTTTCACTCCCCCTCATTTCCTTCCTCCAAATTACCTCTCTCTCTCTCCCTCTCTCTCTCTTTCTCTCTCTCTCTCTCTCTCTCTCTCCTGCACTCTCTCAGGAAGTTTACTCAATGTCAAAATTCCTCCCCTACCTGCCTGAACAGAGAGCTTTGGGTGCCTTGGGCGAAAGAAAGAGAAAGAGAGAGAAAGAGAGAGAGAGAGAGAGAAAGAGAGAGAAAGAGAAAATAAAAAGATTGGGAGAGGTTTGAAACAGTTACTACGTGAGAGAGTAGAGTAGAGGAGGGAGAGGGAGAGGGAGACCGAGAGAGAGGCAGGGACAAGGAGGAGAAGAAGAAGAAGAAGCAGTAGAGGAAGAGGGCGGAGAGCAGGAGGACCTGAAGACCGACCGAGGGAGCGAGAGAGCGAGAGAGCGGGAGAGCGAGAGAGCGAGAGAGCGGGAGAGCGAGCGCGGGTTGGCGAGAGTTTTGGCGAGCGAGCGAGGGTTTTGCGCCGCTGTGCGAGGCTGAGAGAGGGAGAGCGCGAGCGTGGCTTGGGTGGGGCTGGCGACTGTGGCCGGGGCCAGTGCTGGAATGGATGCAATCTTACAGGAGAAGCTCGCCGAGAAACTCCTCTGCCCACGAGCACGGAGCTCCAGACAGAAGGTACAGAACAACAGAGAGAGAGGAGAGGAGAGTGGGAGAGAGAGAGAGTGGAGAAGGAGAGAGGGAGAGAAATCACAGAGAAAAGAATGAGTGAGTAAAAGAGAGAGAAAAGAGTGAATGACAAAGAGTGAAAGATACAGAGACAGAACTAAAAGGAAGAGGAAAAGAGGGACGTTTGGGAAGAGAATCTCTCTCTCTCTCTCTGAGATTATCATTTTTCACACCATCTTTCTTGCACACTGGGCTCCTGACTTTGGGCCAGTTTTCCAGATTTCCTATTTTTTCCCTCCTCCCTCTCTGATGACTGCTCCCTTGTTTTAACGAGCGACTAACCCGCTCTCTCTCTCTCTCTCTGTGTGTGTGTGTGTGTGTGTGTGTGTCTGTGTGTGATTGCTTTATTTCTGTCTTTGTGTTCAGTCACAGAGGGTAGCGGAACTTCTGAGGGTTCTGGGTTTTGTGTCTCAAGAGGGAGACGGAAATGTGCATGACAACTTCTGAACTGTGTTGGCAATGTATATTGGTGTGTGTGTGTGTGTGTGTGTGTGAGAGAGAGAGAGTTTGTGAAAAGACTCATTGATTTGCCCTTCAGTCATCAGGAGACAAACCTCCTGTCCTGTCTGCTGGACTGGTTTGACTGTGGAGTCGAGCCAACACCACTCACTCACCCTCTCTCTCTCTCTCTCTCTCTCTCTCTCTCTCTCTCTCACACACACACACACACACCCAAAGACATATATGGACACACACCGTGATTCTGACTGCTCCCAGATTTCTCTGTGCTGTTGTAATCTGCTGCCGTCAGCAATGTCAGGTCTTCTGGTGTGATTTCACAATTTCATTCTCCTTCTCTGAATCATGTTGCTGTTCAGACACATACACGTAACACATCACGTATAGTGACACTGAACTACTTCTTATTCTCACTCCCTTTCTGTTTCTGTTTTAGGATAGGCAGTATGTGGGTTTCGCCACGCTCCCTAACCAAGTCCACAGGAAGTCTGTGAAGAAGGGCTTTGACTTCACACTCATGGTGGCTGGTGAGTGACACAGCTAGACATACACACACACACACACACACACACACACACACACACACACACACACACATACACACAGAGTTTTCCTCACACAGAAACACACACACACACACACACACACACACACACACACACACACGCATACACACACACACACACACACACACACACACACACACACACACACACACACACACACACACACACACATACTCAGTGGCCACTGAGGTTGAGTCTGAGGCCAGTATGAAATGCGAGGGCTGAATTCAGGAACTCAAACCTCAGTGTAGTAGCTGTGAACGTGTGTGTGTGTGTGTGTGTGTGTGTATGTGTGTGAGTGTACTGTATACTGTAAAAGTGTGTTTGTCTGTGTGTTGTGAAAGTAGCTTTTAATCCGAAATAAATGTCGACTTTGAAAAGTGATGCAAATGACATTTTGGAATGAATGGCATGAGCTGATGTTGGGAAAGGCTCACTGATCCTTAGTTCATAGCAAATAATTTATAGTTTAGTTTTAATGTGTTGTCTCTTTTGTACCTAGAGTCAGTTGTTCATGTTTGTTGTCTATATTGTTGTCTATATTGTTGTTGTTGTTGTTTGACTTTGTTTAGGTGAGTCTGGGCAGGGCAAGTCCACCCTGGTGAACAGCCTGTTTCTCACAGACCTCTACAAGGACAGGAAGCTACTGAACGCAGAGGGTGAGAATTCCGCCACCACCACGCGTCTCCATGGCAACCACTACTGACAGTCTCCGCTGCCTCATCACCATGACAACAGACTCATAAAGCCATGCCTATTATGTTGGCGTAACAATAGCTATTCACCACGCCTCTCACACTATAGTCTCCTACATAAAATAATAAAATAAAACGTTTGAAGATTTATTTGAGGTTTTGAGGCTCAATTAGCTCTGGACTGGAAAACAGAAGCTCATAATATAGCAGATGACAATGGGACTGAAAAGGATAATGCTAAAATATGCAGGACCAGCTGAAAGCGCCATTTTAGTGATATATTTATACACGCATAGTTGTCTGGACAATACACTATCTGGGATGTAAATGTGTGTATAGACTGTCTGCATGTGTTTTCTCCACTGAGTAACCCGACCAAGCCAAAGCATCTGAGCTGTTGGGGAGCATTTTCCACACACATCTGACATATTTCCCCCCTGTGTGCACTTTCCAAAGAGCAGCTGATCCTGTTGCGTCATAGTTTCCAGCAGGAGAGGGAAAGGAAGGCACTCACCTCTCTGACAGTTGAGACCTGGGAGCACAAGGATTCAGTTAGTCTCAGCTAGTCTGACATGGAGTTGTGTTCATGCGAACGAATGGGCTGGATTGAACAGTCAGGGTGTCACATGGGATCAGGCTAATGGTTGTGTTGAAATGTTGAGTGAAGAGTGTGTGTGTGTGTGTGTGTGTTTGTTTGTGTGTATGCTGTGTGAATGTGTGTGTGTTTTGGTGGTTACCTTCAGCATGGTTGATCTGACAGAGTTTTGTGTGTGTGTGTGTGTGTGCAGAGCGCATCAGCCAGACGGTAGAGATCACCAAACACACGGTGGACATCGAGGAGAAGGGTGTGAAGCTCAAGCTCACCATCGTGGACACACCCGGCTTTGGAGACGCCGTCAACAACAACGAATGGTGAGAGGTTCCGCTGAGCTGATCTTTAGCTGATCTTTGACTGATCATCAGAAATCAGATCTGAAATAGATTCATTGCCAAGTAGGTTTCCAAAGAGTGAATTTGAACTGACATTCTCTGATTCTCTGACTGTTATCTGATAACAATCTTGTGTGCTCTGGCCAATATTCAATTCTGTATGAGCTGAATCAGTTGATCAGTCTTTGAATCAGTCTGAATGTATATCTAGTCTTAACAAGGTTTTATTTCGTTGTACTCCTGTGTTTGCATGACGTGTTGCTGTAGAAGTGTTCTTCTACATGAAACAAACTGAACAGAGGCCTTCAGTGGCCCCATGATCCGCCAGATTTATTTTCACTGTGCCCATCCTAGATTAAAATTGAATTAGGTCAAATATAGTTTAGTTTAAATCTGATCATCACAGCGAAAATGTTTGTAAAGTAATGATACACAGAAATAAATCAGCTTTAAATGATGTGGATTATTAAATGCATATTTGATCTGGTCACAGGATGTATCCCAAACAGCTGTTGAGCTCTGCTGTGCTTTAATGTTCATTATGTGCTTTACGTATGTAGCAATTATCCTAAACATCAGGGATTCTAAATCACTGTGTCTGTCTCTCTCTCTCTCTCTCTCTCCCTCTCTCTCTCTCTTTCTCTCTCTGTGACACAGCTGGAAGCCCATCACAGACTACATTGATCAGCAGTTTGAGCAGTACTTCAGAGATGAGAGCGGACTCAACAGAAAGAACATTCTAGACAACCGTGTACACTGCTGCCTATACTTCATACCACCATTTGGACATGGGTAAGCATGCATACACATGCTCACACACACACACACACACACACACACACACACACACACACACACACACACACACTCAAACACACACACACACACACACACACACACACACACACACACACACACACACACACATACACAGAAAACACACACAATTTATGTTTAACAGCTCTGATATGTCAAAACTTCTAAACGCTACAAATTAGGGTAGTGGTGGTGGTTGAGTGGTTACGTGTTATGTGGTGTGTGTGTTGTGTGTGTTGGTGTGTGTGTGTGTGCCGGAGCGCATGCTTAGAAAACGAGAGCATTATGTCCTTCTGCATGTGTGTTGGTCGGAGTTGATTGATTAATGTCCTGTGTCCTGTGCTGTGCAGGCTGAGGCCAATCGATGTGGAGTTCATGAAGGCTCTTCACGAGAAGGTGAACATCATACCTCTTATCGCCAAGGCTGATTGCCTCACCCCCAATGAGATCAAGAAACTCAAGGACAGGGTGAGACTTGCCTCTTTAATAGGCTCCTGTCTGTGCATTTGTGTGTCAGTGCATGCGTGTTTGTGTGCACGTTTATGAGAGAAAATGTATTGGTGAGTGATTTTATGTGTGTGTGTGTGTGTGTGTGTGTGTGTGTGTGTGTATGTGTGTGTGTGCACGCATGTGCGTTCATGTGAGTGTGTGTGTCTGTGTGTGAGGGAATACATTCTTGTGCAGGTGTTTGGGTACCAATGGGCCTGTTTAAGGTTTGTGTGTGTGTGTGTGTGTGTGTGTGTGTGTGTGTGTGTGTGTGTGTGTGTGTGTGTGTGTGTGTGTGTGTGTGTGTGTGTGTGTGTGTGTGTGTGTGTGTGTGTGTGTGTGTGTGTGTGTGTGTGTGTGTGTGTTTGAGTGTTATCATGCCAGCTGTTTTCTTTGCATGTTTCTGCAAGTTTATTGTAGCAGAAGATGTGATGAATGGGCGTGGAGAAGCACAGTGCCCTGCTACTTATGTTATCAGCACTTGTATTTTTGATGTGAGATCAGAAACAGATGTCTACCAATGGAAGCTTGCTGTTCAAGACATGCATGAATTCCTCATGACGCACAAGTCCTGAAAACTGACCAGATGGCTGTTTCTGTCCATGGTTCTTTTTTAATCATAAGTCAGGCGTTAATTCAATATATTCAATTGATTATCATAATAATTAGTTATCGGGTTCAAATAAATTGTCCCTACACAGCAACAGTGAGAGAGGAGTTATATGCCTGTAACCTCTTTGTTTTGACTGAGGACCTTCAGTTTCAGTAACACACTGTGACCTATAGGCTACCATCAATGTGTAGATGTGTGTGGCTTTCTTTGCATTTACTGTTTAAGCCATTGAGCCTCTTCCCATTTTAATCCAGCTGTTCCCCTCTGTTCTCACATAGTTTCAGCTCAGCAGACTCCGTCTCAGTAGAGTTCACCTCACACCAAATACCTCTGAGTCTGTTTTTATAGGTGTGGATGAACCACACTCTAATCTAGGGGTCCATTGTGTTCATAATAGAGTACAGAGGTTAAGTTATAATAACACATCTGGGCGCATATAATTGACTGCTTTTTCAGTCACTGCCACATGAAAAAGTGCATATCATGAATGTATCGGCACTGTGTTGATATCGGTTAGGTTAGGTTAGGTTAGGTTAACTTTATTGGATATAGTGGAGAGAAGCCTACCTATCAGAATCTATGAGCGGTGGAGGGTATTTCTTTGTGTGCAGAGTTGTTGTGTAAACTCAGGTGTTTGTGTTTCTGCTAATGAGGAGGAATTAAGCTAATCTTGAGCTAATGCTAACGGCCATGCTAATCCCGGCGCTCCGCTGCACCAGGTACGAGACGAGATCGAAAAGTTCGGGATCAAAGTCTACCAGTTCCCGGAGTGCGACTCAGACGAGGACGAAGAATTCAAACAGCTGGACAAAGAGCTGAAGGTGAGGGGTCAGACTGTGAAAGGCAGGTGGCCTGAGCTGGTTAGTGCTAGGATTCTGAGCATCACAAAATGGATATACATTATAGGTGTGTTAATCTACAAGACAATCCTAGAGTACAGGGTCAACACATTATCAGTTGATTTGAAGACACAGATGCAAGTTAAGACTAATGTGTGTTTGTGTGTGTTTGTGTGTGTGTGTGTGTGTGTATGTGTGTGTGTGTGTGTGTGTGTGTGTGTGCGCGTGCTACAGGAGTGTACACCATTTGCAGTGATCGGCAGTAACACAGTGGTGGAAGCACGAGGCCAGCGAGTGCGGGGGCGTGTCTACCCCTGGGGCATCGTAGAAGGTGTGTGACCATGAGAGTGTGTGTGTGTGTGTGTGTCATGTGTCATGTGTCATGTGTCTGTTAGTTTGAAAATATCTGGGTGTGTCTTTGCTTATGTGATTGTATGAATATTGTGTGTATACGTGTGTGTTGCAGTGGAGAATCAGTCCCACTGTGACTTTGTGAAGCTTCGGAGCATGCTGATCCGCTCACACATGCACGACTTAAAGGATGTGACCTGTGACGTCCACTACGAGAACTACAGGGCACAGTGCATACAGGATATGACAAGGTGAGAGTGTGTGTGTGGGTGTGTGTTTGTGTGTGTGTGTGTGTGTCCGTCCGTGCAAAAATGAGTTTCACAATTTCACAAACAAAAATGAAAAAGCACTAGCAGAGGATGCACTAGCAGAGGATGGCAAAATGAATGGCTGTCATATGGAAACAATGATGGAGCGTACTTTTGATGTTTATACATTTGAAGTTTATTTGTGAAAATAATATTTTGCTATTCTTGATATAATGTCTGCTTATATGATGATACTGTAGTGCCTTTGTGTGTGTGTTTACAGTGTTTGTGTGTTGTGTTGTGTTGTGTTGTGTTGTGTTGTGTTGTGGTGGAGTTTGTCAATGTGTTGCGTTGTGTTGTGTTCTGTTGTGTTGTGGAGATTGTCATTGTGTTGTGTTGTGTTATGGTGGAGTTTGTCATTTGTCCATGGCTGTTTGTTAATGACTGTGTTCTTGGTTTGTTTTGTGACAGTAAACTAACTCAGGATAACCGTGTGGACAGTCCAATCCCCATCCTGCCTGTCCCAACTCCAGATGCAGAGACGGAAAGACTCATCAAGATGAAAGATGAGGAGGTAGTTAACTGCTATACTAACGTCTTGTGTATTTAAATGTGCTTTGGATCTAACCACCATAACCCTCTGTTTCAACATAGTTTTTATACCATTAAAGTTTGTGCAAACACTCTATAATTACATGTACCAACCTGGTTTCTTAGGTAAATTAATTTGTATACACTAATCAAGTTAGGAGGTTAGGGCTACGCTTTGGCTTGTGGTTAATAACATCCAATAAAGAGAAGGGCATGAATTGAAACCGTTCTTTAAGGGTTTATAGAAATTAATAATAAAACCAAAATCGTAATCCCTTGGGATAGGGGTCTGTGAAAAATATTCCCGTAACAGTTTGTGATGACTCACAGAAAAGCACTTTGAATTGCTGAATACATTTTTGCGGTGAGGTATCTGTGATCATATTATTACTGTATGATAGTGGTAGGACATTGTATAAGTGAAATGTAAGTTATGTTATGTTACCTAATATGTTATGTCGTTGCGCTGTGGTGATGCTGACTGTACTGACTTTAATGTTTGTGTGTTCAGCTGAAGCGGATGCAGGAGATGCTGGAGAAGATGCAGCAACAGATACACGAGAAAGACCAGTGAAGATGACACCACACACACACACACACACACACACACACACACACACAGAAACATGCATACACACATCTAAAGACAGAAAAATGCTAACACTCAGATCTGACAGGCAGCACACACACACACACACACACACACACACACACACAAACACAAACATGCACATGCACATGCACACACAGAGACATGCATACACATTTCTCACTCATAGATCTTACAGACAGCACACACACGCACACACACACACACACCGACAAATACAAACACTCACCTCTCTAACTTTTAAGATCTGACTCTTCAGAGTGAGCCACACACTCCGTACTAGTCCCTGGCCTGTAAATGATGCTTCTGCCCCAGTGGCCTGTCCCTTCCTGTCCCCCAGTTGGTCAGTTTGCCTGGCGCTTCTAGTCCGCTCCTCTGCCTGGCCGAAACAGCGATGGATCAGTGTGCTTTACCTTTCCTACCATCTTCTGAATGGACTTAAGTCTCTTGCTATGAATTATAGTCTAATATAATGATGATATTAATGTATAATTGAGTGACATCGAAATGAGTCTAATTTATATTTATGCTCGCTATTGTTGTTTATTTTTTACATTCGAAGTCATATCTTGAATACGCTTATGGTACATTGTTTTGTAAAGCGGTCTGTTTTTAGCTGGGCTGTTTTTGGGGTTGACTGCCCTTCATGTACAACTGTAGGTGTATGTGTGCGTGCGTGTGTGCGTGAGTGTGTGTGTGAGTGTGTGTGCGTGCGTGTGTGTTTGTGTGTCTTTGTATTGATGACTTGAGTCATAGCTTTTTACAGTGCTAGCACTAAGTGAATGTAAAAGTAAAGTTCCAGGTTAAATTAACTATTAAAGTACTTGATTCAGATCTGTCTACAGAGACTCTTTGCTGTTACTCCCCAGCCTCAGGTGGCCCTTTAGGGGTGAACAAAAACCCATTACTGACCAAGTGCTGGCCAGGTGCTCCTAATGAAGATCATTACTGTATATGCAGTGCATCTGAGAAGAGGTGAAGGGAAAGGGACAAACAGTGCCTGGGAACTAACAAATGTCATACATCATATGTTTTCATATTTAAAGTATTGCATTGTACAGCTGTCATGGTGATTAAGTTTCAAGTCGAATGTCTAAGTACACTTGACCTTTCTTGGATTTAGAAACATAGGTTGAAAAGGTTGTATCTGACGTCCTGTTGATCCAATCCCAAATTACATCATGAAACATGGGACTTACATATACTCAAACAGAAGTCACTAATTCATTCTTTATGGGAGGAGGGCAGTGTGAATTTCTGATGGATGAGAGTGACCCCTTGTGGAGAAACAAATGTTTTTCTAGCATGCCTGATAAAGTGGATGACAATGACATATTAATCCAAAGAAATATGGTTTATCAGTATCTCTCTAATGTGTGTTTTAAAAAAAACAGAAAAAGAAAAAAATATGTGACTGTTATACAGTAGCAGTTGTAATTTGAAGTGGTAGTTACTAGTCACATTCCAAAAGTAACACTATCAGTATTTGAGGAGTGGTATTCTCCTCCTTACTGTCTCTGCTCCAACCCAGTGTAGTAGGACGGCCCCGTCAGTAGCTGATGGAGGTGTGTTGTGTGGTGTGGGAGGAAGTGCTGGGCCAGATGAGGCTCCTTCCTCAGCTCCCCAATTAATACAGTGCATCCGGAAAATATTCAGACCCTTTCAAGTTATCCACATTTTGTTATGCTTCAGACTCATGACGGTTACCGTGCTCTTGGGCACTTTCAATGCTGCAGAATTATGTATCCTTCCCAAGATCTGTGTCTTCACACAACCCTGTCTCGTAGGTCTACGGATAATTCTTTCGACCTCGTGGCTTGGTTTTCACTCTGACATACACCATCAAGTGTGAGACCTTACAGTATATAAAGAGATGTCTGCCTCTCCTAATAATGGCCAGTGAATTAATTTAGGCACAGGTGGACTCTAATCAAGTTGTAGAAGCATCTCAAGGACCATTGATAGAAGTAGGATGCACCAGAGCTCAATTGCAAGTGTCATAACATTTTTCTTTCTTTTTGGAGTGTTGGAGTATTGTGTGTAGATTGTTGAGGAAAAACAAAAATATTGAATCCATTTTAAGGTGAGTCTGAAACAAAGCAGATTGTGGAAAACTTGAAAGGGTCGGAGTACTTCCCGGTTGCACTGTAAATCTCCTCCAGCAGCCTCCAGTCACAGCAGTTACAACAACCACAACACAAACAGACCCACAGTCCATTCTTTATGACCTCTGTGTCACTGCTGTTACACTGAAAATAATAGGTAAAAACAACATGTTTGTGTTTACGGTAGATGCCGTCCGTAATAGTTTACAAAGGTTTTGAGGCATCTTTATATTTTGTTGCTTTCACATATATGACAGCCTGTCCAATTAGGGGAGAGAGTAGGACACAAACCGGCAAACATCTTTTATTTCTGCAAAGGTATGCAGGGCAATCAGAAGCTGACTTTATATTCACAGCTGATTACATACAGAACATTTTCAAACTATATTTTCCAAATTTAGTTTCTTGGTCTATATTAACGGAGATACATAAGATATAAGTTCAAAACTTTTTTTGTACAAGAAATTGAGTGGACACAGAGAGTACTACTGCAGCAGAGACTCAGCCCGGCTAACACTAGATACATTTTCCACTGACAATAGTCTCAATGCTGATTTCTTGGCTAGCCAAAACCCAGGGTAGAGTGTGTGAGTGAATGTGGTCTGGACTCTGTGCAGGAGGGTCATTGCGTCAGAGATGCTATAGAAGGCCAGAGTTCCTGCACTGTGATCCACATACACTCCTATTCTGGAGCTGACCACTAGAGGGAGTTTGGTCACTTCATCATTGTGCAAGAAAAATGAGCTGAGGTGCTGAAGGGACAGACACCAGGACTGATCATTATGTCCAAACCCACACTCATCACCCTTTCCTTTCCTGCTGATGGTTTTATATGAGACTGCTAAACAAACATTCTCACTCCACTCAACCTCCCAGTAGCTTCGGCCAGACACACCCTCTCTACACAACACCTGAGCCCACACATCAAATCTATCTCGATGGTCAGGATAGTGCAGTTCAACACCCATTTTCACCCTTCTGTTCCTTTCGGACAGATGAAACTTTCTGAATGCTGTCCTCGGATCCAGTGTGAAGTGACAGGAGTCTGGTGGAATAAAGGACAAGAGTTTCTTAATTTAATATCTCGCTGAGCGACAGAATGAGTGATTTAGTGATTTATTAATTGGTAAATTGAGATTGTGTGTTTTTGTCTGATTCTGCACATTTTGCACTAGAATGAGTGCACGTAGAAAGTGCTCTACTGTACATATGAGTACATATGAGTGGTTTGTACTATGAAGCCATCTATTGGTCAAATTGTATACTTGTGATACCTAATGGACACTAGTAGACATGGTTCAGGCTTTGATATTATTATTTCAGCGCACATCAACACATTGATTCAGGATCACAGAGGAGATGGGTGTCATTTGATTGACTGCTGGTCAATAGCACCTTTTATTATCTCTATAACTGGACAAGAGAGGCCCCTCCAACTACAATGAGGGTCATCATCACCATCCATCCCTTCCATATTGACGTTATTGCGTTTACATGCACTTTAGTATCCCGGTTATGATCAGGATCCAGGTTAGTATCCTGGTTTTGTATTTGCACGTAAACACCATATCCCAATTTCAGAACCCCGGATAAGCCCTTATCCTGGTTATGAGTAGGCTATCCCGGTTATGCTATGTGGAGTACTCCAAAATAAACCGGGATACTGTTCCACGGTTTCTCAGGCAAACTGTGATTGCGTTAGAAACCGGGATAAGGAGTGCTAATATAACTTTATTGTTGGTGACCGGAATACTAGTATTCATCATACAGGGATATTAAGAACCGGGTTTCTCTGTGTTCATGTAAACACCATATCCTCCTGAATATGATCAAAATCGGGATAAGCCTCATAACCGGGGATACTAAAGTCAGACTGACTCAACCCAGTTTCACATCTGACCGTGTCACTGTCACGTGAGTGAGTGAGTGGCTTGTATGCGCGTGTGTGTGTGTGTGTGTGTGTGAGAGAGAGATCTCTTTCCTTTGACTTGTTTCTAGAAGAATCATAAATTACATAAATGCTAAAATAGATTAGGTAACACTTTATTTTAATGTGTCGCTGTTGCAGTGTACTTACCTAATTAGGCACAGTGGTACAACCTGTGTAACAGCATGTACTATCAGGTACTATCATTGTACTTGCATTATGTATTTGTGGGTACCTACATATAGTTGTTACATTGTACTGAGTGCTTTTACAAAACTTTGCCAATTTGCCTACATTTTTCATCAGAGGCAAAGGGCTCATCTGAGACCTGCTGGATGGGATAAATCTGGTCATGATAGATTTGATAGTTCACTGGTACACTTAATAGGTTTATTCCACTGTATCAAAGAGTAACAAGTTTGTAGCAGCACAGCTGTTACATGTACACTGAAGACAAGGAGGCCTTGACTGGAGCTAAGAATAGTTTGTATCAAATCTATCAGTAGGTCAGCCCTTTGCCTCTGATGAAAAATGTAGGCAAATTGGCAACGTTTTGTAAAAGCACTCAGTATTACAATATAACAACTAGGTACCCACAAATACATAATGCAAGTACAATGATGGTACCTGATAGTACATGTTGCTACACAGGTTGTACCACTGTACCTAATTAGGTAAGTACACTGTAACAGCGACACATTAAAATGAAGCGTGAAGTGTGTAAAGGGTGGTAGGTTGGGAGTGGGTACCAACAGCAGTACTGCGGCTGATGACAAGAGTTTAACTTGGGTGACTGATGTGAAAAGGCAAGCACTACTGTAATATAAACCCCATAATAACATGTTCAACTGTTTAAACATGTTGCTTTTTAAAATAGGCTTGTTGATTTGGAATAATGTGCTGCATGAAATAAGACGGTCAAACTCACATTTTAGGAAATCCTCTCTGGTTGTAGGTTCTGAAGGCAAACAAGTCTGGACTTCGGCCACTATTGTGGTAGAAAGAATCATATTATGAACATTCAAATAACCATGTAAATGTCAACATTATAATACCTGAATCTTTGTTTTTTATAACAATAAAATAATACTGTATGTCAGTGATGAGACCAACCTGCTACAGATATCTTCATGACTTCCTCCTTGTAGAACTCTTCTAGCTGCCCCTTTAGTGAGGAGATAGATTTCTTCACAGCCTCAAAAGAGAGGCTTTGGTTAACATAGATGCTGGATACATCTACAGTCTCAGGTGTGTTGCTCACTGACTGGAAAGTCTAAATAGAGGGGAGAAAGACAGAGAGAGAGACATATACTTACAAATACATTCTCAATAAGTTTAAATCAACATTGATTTGCATGAACAAATTGTTTAAATCATTAGCATCCAACATTAGCATTTTCAAGCAAATAGACTTGAGAGCCAAAGAAGAGAAAATCTAACAATTATACTTTTTTTTTGAGTATTCCAAAAGTATTCTTACAGATACTCTTTAAATGCTGTGTAATTATTAATTAATTACATCAGCATCCTGTGCCCTCATAACCAATCAACAGTTACCTTGAGGAAATGGATGTGATCTTCTGTGTGTGAAAGCTGTTCCAGCTCAGCATCTCTCCTCTTCAGTTCAATAATCTCCTGCTCCAGCTGCTTCAGGAGTCCTTCAGCCCGACTCACCTCAGCCTTCTCCTGAGCTCTGATCAGCTCTTTCACCTCAGAGCGTCTTCTCTCAATGATGTGAATCATCTCAGTAAAGGTCCTATGACTGTCCTCCACTGCTGTTTGTGCAGAGCTCTGATAGCAGACATACAAAGACACAGGGGTAGAATAAAACCGGTCCACTCACTCAGCTCTTTCACAAAACCAGTGTGGCCTGAAATGGCTCTTCCAGCAGCCAGCTGAGGTCTTCACCTGTGGTCAGTTCTCACCTTGAGAGCCTTCACAGTCTTCCTCAGCTCCTGTAGCTTCTTCTCTCTCTCCTGGATTCTCTGCTGAAATTTCCTCTGGGTCTCTCCCATTTGTGCCTATCAACAAATGCATCACATCAGAGTGATGAGCCCATTGCTGAGAATACTGTCATCATTGCATTACAGGTAGAGTTTGTGTAGAAATTGTAAGCTGTTGTCGATATTTGTTTTCTAACTTGCTGTGTAGCCTACTGTAACATAACTCCAGAGGATGATTTCAGACCTTCATTGATGTAGCCTAGCCATATGGTAGCATACTGTACCACAACAATCTTTACCTGTTTCTCCTTTCTCCCTGCAGACGCTGACACCGTGTCATGGCCTTTGTGTTCATCCACCATGCAGAGAAAACAGACACAAGTTTGATCTGTCCGACAGAATATCTCCAGAGGCTTCTCATGATGAGTGCAGGTCCTCTCCTGTAGACCTGTAGCATCAATCATCTTGTGTTTTCGCCCAGGATGTACATCGTTGTGAACTTTACAGTGCATTTCACAGTAAGACAACAGACAGTCCAGACACGACTTCACAGCTTTGAGTTTTCTCCCAGCACAGACGTCACACTCCACCTCCCCGGGACCAGCACATTCAACAGGAGCAGGAACAACAGCTTGGATTCTGGTCTTCCTTATCTGTTCCACAAGCTCTGCAACAATATTATTTTTGTTTAAAATGGGTCTTGGAGTGAATGTCCGTCTGCACTGGGGGCAGCTGTAGACTCCCTTTGGATCTTCCTGATCCCAGCAGCCCTTAATGCAGCCCATGCAGTAACTGTGTCCACAGTTAAGAGTCACTGGATCCCTAAGAATGTCCAAACAAATTGGACACGTAAAAAGGTCTTGGTTGCTTGTCATTGCCTCTGCCATCCCCTCTGTAGTGCTGTAAGACCATTCACAAAGCTGTGGACTTCTCGAAGAACTTCCGTTACAGTTTAATTTCTCATGAATTCCGTGCACAACTTCCTCATCATGTAGGAGTTCACAGGGCCTGCAGGGGGCGCACGAGGCCATAACCAGAGGAGAGAAGCGCCACTCTCAAAACATTTCTGGATGGTACTGCAACGAGAGGGCGATCGCGAGTAAGTGGAGAATGAATGGAGGTGAATGGAATTAGGGTATTTTTGGTGTAGAAATCGGAATATTGCATGCGAAAGGTTGGTCAAGGAAAATACACACGGCTGAGGCTGAGTATTAGATTTTGTAAGTCACTTAATTGTTCTAAAGCCTTTCAAACGTGTCAAGTACGTAAAAGACTGAGTTTATACAGGAGCAGTTATAATTTGAAATAGTCACTAGTCACATTCCAAAAGTAACACCATCAGTAGGCCTACCAGATGGTGGTATTCTCCCCCTTACTGTCTCTGGTCCAACCCAGTGTGGGACGGCCCCATCAGTAGCCTACCAGAGGGAGGTGTGCATGTTGTGAGAGGGAGCGCCGCTGGCCCAGATGAGGCTCCGTCCTCAGCTCCCCAAATAATACAGTAAATCTCCTCCTGCAGCCTACAGTTACAACAGTTATAACAACCACAACACAAACACCCAACACAAGACCAAGTTCAAGAAGTTTATTATCATGCTCTCATGTGTGTTTGGGGGGTGGGGAGGTATAGGCTAAACACAGATCAATAGTCCATTCTTTATTACACTGAAAATAATAAGTAAACATAGTAGTTGTTTTAGAAACAGCTAGATTTATGGTAGAAACTGTCTGGAATACTTTACAAAAGTTTTGAGGCATCTTTATATTTTGTTGCTTCCACATAAGATTATAGGGTACACATTCTGTCACAGCGATCAGAAGCTGACTTTATATTCTCAGATGATTACATTCAGAACATTTTCAAAATATATTATTAGAATGTATTTTCTTGGTCTATATGGATGGGGTAGAAATAATAATATAAGTTAAAAACTTTTTGCACAAGAAATTGAGTGGACTAATAGAGTACTGCAGCCGGGACCCAGCCTGGCCAACACCAGAGCAATTCTCAAATGAGAATACTCACAACAGCTTCACTGATGATCTATTATCTAGCCTAAACCCAGGGTAGAGTGTGTGAGTGAATGTGGTCTGGACTCTGTGCAGGATGGTCATTGTGTCAGTGTCAGAGATGCTGTAGAAGGCCAGAATTCCTGCCCTGTGATCCACATACACTCCAATTCTGGAGCTGCGCACCAGAGGGAGTTTAGTGTCTTTATCATTGTACCAGAAATAGGAGCTGGAGCTGGAGAGGTCCAGACCCCAGGACTGATTATTATGTCCAAACTTACACTCATCACCCCACCCTTTCCTGCAGATGTTTTTGAATGCGACTGCTATATAACCCCCCCCCCCACTCCACTCAACCTCCCAGTAGCAGCGTTCAGACACACCCTCACTATGCAATCTATCAGTTCTTATTCTCTATAACTCACGTTGCACTGAAAATAACAAGTAAATGATTGTGGGTTTTTTTGTTCAGGATGCTACTAAAATATCAGATGAAATAGCTCAATGTATGCACATTTGTGTTTTGTTGTAGATCTTAATATAATATAAGGTAATATCCTTGTTTCCACGCAGGATGACAATCTGCCAAACAGAGAAAACTCAGTATGGCACACTACAGCAAGCATATGTTTTTATTCCTGCAAAGGTACTTTACATTCACAGCTGATTACATACATATTTTCAAAATATATTTTAATATTTTAATTGTATCTATTTTCTTGGTCTTTATGATTGAAGTAAAATAAGATGTACAAATTCAAAACTTTCTCTACAAGAAATTGAGTGGGCACACAGAGTAACACCCCAGTTCTGAAACTATGCGAGAGCCAATGCTTTTACTTTTATGCTGCACTACTCTACTCGCCCTTCCTTTTCCTGGAATGCATTTGGTTCCCAAAGTTGAAACACTCATTTTTCCTACAGCAGCAGAAGGGACCTGGCCTGGACAATACCAGACCAATTCTCAACTGAGAATACTCACAGCAGCTTCCCTGATGAGCCATACTCTTCTAGCCTAAACCCAGGGTAGAGTGTATGAGTAAATGTGGTCTGGACTCTGTGGATTAGGGTCATTGTGTCAGACACACTGTAGAAGGCCAGAGTTCCTGCCCCGTGATCTACATACACTCCTACTATGGAGCTGACCACTGGAGGGAGTTCAGTCTCTTCATCATTGTGCAAGAACGAGGAGCTGAAACTGGTGAGGCGCAGACTCCAGGACTGGTCATTCCATCCAAACCCACACTGATAATCTCCTTTCCTGCCGATACTTTTATATGAGACTGCTATACTGACCGATGCATCCCTAATCCATTCAATCTCCCAGTAGCAGCGTGCAGACACACACTCTCTACAAAGCACCTGACAATCATCATCAAATCTCTCTGGATGATCAGGATATGACAACTCATCTCCAATTTCCACCCTTCTGTTCCCCTCAGACAGTTGGAGCTCTCTGTTTGCTGTGTTTGGATCCAGTGTGAAGTGACAGTAGTCTGATGGAATAGAGGTCAACACAAGAGTTAATTAATTTAACATCATAATGAGTGACAAAATGACTGAATGTTAGATTGAGATTGTGTATGTGTTTTCGATTCTGCATATTTGCAGAAGAATGATGTGGGAGGTCCTACATACTGTAGCCTTTGTGTATGATCTGCATAATATTGTAACATTTATGTGTGGTCAAATTGTGACAAAAAGTGTGTCCCTTCCCTATAAACTTCATGGCTTGATCTGCTGTAAGCAAAACCCTGGTTAGAATAACCAGACCAGAGACGGTTTATAAAGCGAGACAAGGCATATGAGGGTCAATTCCGGTTACCCTGTGACGTAGTGCCACTCCCATTTAGGAGGCAAACGGGAGAAATAAACCTTATCTCGGATTATGACCATTCCCATAGCCCTACATTCAGCAATGCAAGTAACGAACCCATATTCTACAACGCACACGTCTTTCTAACATTCCCACATTGAAATCGTATTTTCCAGCGTGATAAATACATAGCAAAGTAACTTTGTTCACGACCTGTCCCTCCTGACCTGACCTGTCTCCGCTAATTGCGCAGGCCACCTGTTATCAACGGCACACTGCTTCTGCTGCTTCTACACTGGTCTAAACCGATTACTCGTCACTGATAAAGCCCATTATAGGAGGCGGAAGTGGGGAATGAAGTGGGCACCATTTCATTCCATTGAAAACCCCCTTTATGATCCATCTTCCTTACTATACGATCTTTGACCAGACTGGGCTAAATACGGTGAATCAAGCCTGCATCTGTTCTGTTGGTGTGAAGTTACAGGAGTGTGATGGAATAGAGGACAATACAAGAGTTTCTAAATTTACCATTTTGTTAAGTGACAAAATGAGAGAATATCAAATTGAGATTGTATGTGTGTGTGTGATCATATGTGTGTGTTTTCTATTTCTGCATATGAAGAGTTCAGATGCAAAACCCTTTACTTTTAAATTATCTTTCATCAGGCTCCTATAGGTTTTTTCCTACAAATCGATCTTTCAGGCCTGGAAGAGAGTGG
Organism: Sardina pilchardus; assembly: GCF_963854185.1. Taxonomy (NCBI): domain Eukaryota; kingdom Metazoa; phylum Chordata; class Actinopteri; order Clupeiformes; family Clupeidae; genus Sardina; species Sardina pilchardus. The sequence continues at coordinate 14,399,590 of NC_085001.1, read as the reverse complement.
TATTTAGTGGGTTTTGAAGCAAACATTTTGGATTAACATATACTATGCGTGGAGAGCATTCACTCACCATCGTTATCTAATTTTTGACGCAGGTGACGTTTAGAGGCTTTTTACATCTGAACTGTTCATATATTTACACTAGAATGAATGCATGAAGAAGGTCCTTCACATAGTATGTGTGATTTGTGTGAGGCAATCTATTCTGTGTGCAGTCAAATTGTATGTTTGCACTCCCCTTGCATACTCAAGTACTTACACCCATACAACAGTACAAATGTTCCCTGCCTTTTCTATACCTCACACACGTCCCTTCCATATGGACTTACCGCCTGACCTGCTGTCAGCTAAACCCTTAGTCTGGCTATGGCCATACTAAATTTGTAAAATACGGAACATTTGTATGGGGAGTCTGTGCTTTATTTCCTCTGCACAAGAGGCGTGCTCTCTCGGAGGAAGGGCGGGACTGTTGAGCTTTATTGGCATCGTTCAAATCATGACTCCGTACACTTGAAAAGTCCTTTAACCAATCAGACCAACGATCCGGTGTACCTTTGGGATAAGCTAGTTTGTGACTGGAGCCAAAGGTTCTGGCAGGGAACAGAGGAGATAGATGTACAGGTTTCCAGCCTGACCTGCCGGGCCAAATGCCGCCCGCAGGTCAGGCAGGGTTCACCCAGCCTACTAAACCCTGGCAGCATCAGAATGACTGAACTGGGCTTAATCTACAGGAAGCTTTTCTGCATTTGCTCTGCTGATAATTTTGAGTCTCTGCATTCAGAATGCTTTTATTATATAATACTCTGATGTCCACAGTCACAGTTTAGCTTCATATCTCATACTGTCTCTCACTGTACACTCCAAGGAGACCATCAGGAGCTGTCATCCATTCTTATCATGACTGTTTCTGCATGTACTGTGCTGTGTCTGTTTCTGTGCGGTGTATGACATGTGTGTGTGTGTGTGTGTCAAACTCACATTGTAGGAACTCTTCTCTGGTTGTTGGCTCAGAAGGCAAAATAATCTGGACTTGAGTCACTATTGTAATACAAGGAATCATATTATAAACAGCAGTGACTTAAATAATTGGTTGAAATGTCAACACTGCATCAGCCTAACCTCCTATTCTTATATGACATTTTGACAAGGTTTTCTTGTTACATTATTAGCGAGCAAGTGAAAGCATGGAAACATCTTAAGAGTCCCTGAGCTTCAATACATATTGTATGTGATATTTGAAAATACAAGCCTTAAGTTCCTTAAATTCAGCTTATTGGCACAAATTAAACATAGGTGTGAGTCATTGTATATATTATGTCAAAAGTATAACCAACCTGCTGAAGATATCTTCATGAGTTCTTCCCTGTAGAAATCCTCCAGCTGCCCCTTCAGTGTGGAGACAGATTTCTTGACAGTCTCAAAGGAAAGGCCTTGGTTAACATAGATGCTGGATAAAGCTTTACTCTCAGCTGTGTTGCTCACTGACTGGACAGTCTAAATACAGAAGAGAGATTAATTCACAGCTTCAGAAGAGAGGCTTTGGTTGACGTCCATGCTGAATAAGTCTTTAGACTCGGGTAGGTCACTAACTGATTTATAAGTCCACATGACGAAACATTACAGAGAGAGAAAGAGAGAGAGCAAGAGAGCGAGAGAGAGAAGTTAATTTCTATGTCTATGATATCCAGTCTGGATCTGTAAAAAATTGTGTACAAGCAATTCATCACCTTGAGGAAATGGATGTGGTCCTCTGTGTGTGAAAGCTGCTCCAGCTCAGCATCTCTCCTCTTCAGCTCAGCAATCTCCTGCTCCAGTTGTTTCCGGATTCCTTCAGCCCGATTCACCTCAGCCTTCTCCTGAGCTCTGATCAGCTCTTTCACCTCAGAGCGCCTTCTCTCAATGGAGTGGATCATCTCAGTAAAGGTCCTCTCACTGTCCTCTATTGCTATCTGTGCAGAACTCTGATAGAAGACGCACAAACACATGGGGTGGTCTATTTAAAGTAGTCGAGCCCATTCACTTAGCTCTTCCTTCAAGCTTCCTTGCTTCCAGTGTGGTTTAGAGGAACTGGGAAGTTATCCTCTCAGTTAACTGGAGGAGAGCCATAGTCCATAACTGGGGCCTTAATGGCTTGTCAAGCAGCCAGCTATTTGTCCCTTCTGGTCAGTACTCACCTTGAGAGTCTCCACAGCCTTCCTCAGCTCCTGTAGCTCCTTCTCTCTCTCCTGAATTCTCTGCTGAACTTTCCTCTGGGTCTCTCCAAAGTGTGTCTGTGTTGAACAAATTCACCATATCCATACTGCTGTTAACATAGAATTAATTACTAGGCCTGTTAGACAATTCCTCGAGCACTAACATTTTTTATCAGGGTGAGCTCACGGACACATGTCTTTAATGTTAATGATGACTCCATTGCTGAGAAGACTATTACAGGCTGTGACCATCAGGTTTTAAATAGACTTATTTTAATACATAAATGACAGCTTATTAATTAAAAAATCTCTGTCAACATTTATACCTACCACTGTTGTCTCAGATCAATAACACAGGAAAAACATATGGGCATATGAACACCCCTCTTACAGGGTATAATAATGTGTGTGACGGCTACTTTAAAATCACTGTCGCCTAAATCATAAGTAGGTGTGCCTTGATGACGTTTTGGTTTGACCTTTGGTGTGCTTAGTCCCAAAAACATTGAGAACCTCTGCGCTTAGACAGTTGTTCTGTAACCTGCTTTATTCCAGTTAGCCATGTATTGTTAACATCCTTACCTGTTTCTCCTTTCTCCCTGCAGAGGCTGACACGGTGTCATGGCCTTTGTGATCATCCACCATACAGAGAAAACAGACACAAGTTTGGTCCGTACGACAGAATATCTCCAAAGGCTTCTCATGTTGGGTGCAGATCCTCTCCTGTAGCTGACCTGTGGCATCAACCATCTTGTGTTTTCGTCCAGGATTTACATCATTGTGAACTTTATAGTGGGTTTCACAATAAGACAACAGACAGTCCAGACACGACTTCACAGCTTTGAGTTTTCTCCCAGTGCAGACGTCACAGTCCACATCTCCAGCTCCAACACATTCAACTGGAGCAGAAGCAACAGTTAAAATTCTGGTCTTCCCGAACTGTTCCACAAGCTCAGCAAAAACATTATTTTTGTTTAGAACAGGTCTTGGAGTGAAAGTCTGTCTGCACTGGGGGCAGCTGTAGATTCCCTTCTGATCTTCCTGATCCCAGCATCCCTTAATGCAGCCTATACAGTAATTGTGTCCACAGGGAATAGTCACTGGATCCCTGAGAATGTCCAAGCAAATCGGACACATAAAAAGGTCCTGGTTACTTGTCATGGACTCTGCCATTACCCTTTTTGCTGCTGAAAACAATTCACAAAGCTCTGGACTTCACAAAGCGCTGCCCTTTCCAAGTACTTGTCTGCAGCCACAAGCCACTCGCCCTTTCAGCTTCATTTCTCCTGAATTCTCTGTGACTTCCTGGTTGTACGAGTGTATCAATGAGTTAACAGAGCCTGCAGGGGGCGCAAGAGACCATAACAAACCCATATTCCCACTGAGGTGGACTTTCCACCTCTGGTGTTTGGTAGTGTTGAGGATCTGTGTTCTGGAATGGTTTCCTGAAGAACTGATTTCACATTTCAGATATGTGAACGATACAATAAGTGGGTGATGGGGAGCAGCTCAAGAATGTGTTTTCTTCAGGTGTGTTCACAGACAAACTAATTACTTTCCAACACAGTTTCTCTGGGTGTCCCTTGTTGCACTTGTGGTTTTTTTTTTTTTAGTTTTTTTTCCAGATTTTCAGTTTCAGATTTTACTTCAGATCAATATGACAAACAAGTTCAATGTAGGCTATTTATATTTTGTGTAGAATAGATGTTGTCTAGAATTGTTTACAAAGGGGCTTTTGGGGTTGTAATCTGTTGCCTCTACAGATGCTGAAAATCTGTCAAACAGTGGAGACACAGTAGGAAACACAATGGCAAACATATATTTTCATTTCTGCAAAAGCAGGCAGGTCAATCAGAGGTTGAATTTACATTTACAGATTATATTTAGGTCATACTGTAGTTAGGCTATTTATTTAAATGTAATATTTTCATCATTTATTTTTCTTGGTCTATAAATGGAGTAAAATAAGATATGCTCAACACTTTTTGTACAAGAAAGTGTGTGGGTGCAAAGAGTGACTGTCATTCTGTTAATGAGAGTTGTGTACACTACTTACCCTTCCTTACTCCTCTCCTTAATGTATTTGCTTCCCAAAGCTGAAACACTAATGCCTTGCAGCAGAAGGGACCTGGCCTTGCTAATACCATGAGCAATTCTCAACTGAGAATAATTGTACTCAAAGCCCAGGGTACAGTGTGTTAGTGAATGTGGCTTGGACCTTGTGAAGGAGGGTCATTGTGTCAGAGACGTTGTTGTTCCTGCACTGTAATCCACATACACTCCTATTCTGGGGGTGGCCACTAGAGGTAGATTAGTGTCTTTATTATTGTGCCAGAAACAAGACTTGGAGTGGGACAGTTCCAGAATCCAGGACTGATCTTACAGACAGCACACATACCTACACATACAAATACTCACTTCTCTAACTTTTAAGATCTGACTCTTCAGAGTGAGCCACACACTCCTTACTAGTCCCTGGCCTGTAAATGATGCTTCTGCTCCAGTGGCCTGTCCCCTCCTTTCCCCCCAGTTGGTCAGTTTGCCTGGCGCTTCTAGTCCGCTCCTCTGCCTGGCCGAAACAGCGATGGATCAGTGTGCTTTGCCTTTCCTACCATCTTCTGAATGGACTTAAGTCTCTTGCTATGAATTATAGTCTAATATAATGATGATATTAATGTATAATTGAGTGACATCGAAATGAGTAATTTATATTTATGCTCGCTATTGTTGTTTATTTTTTACATTCAAAGTCATATCTTGAATACGCTTATGGTACATTGTTTTGTAAAGCGGTCTGTTTTTAGCTGGGCTGTTTTTGGGGTTGACTGCCCTTCATGTACAACTGTAGGTGTATGTGTGTGTGCGTGAGTGTGTGTGAGTGTGTGTGCGTGCGTGTGTGTTTGTGTGTCTTTGTATTGATGACTTGAGTCATAGATTTTTACAGTGCTAGCACTAAGTGAATGTAAAAGTAAAGTTCCAGGTTAAATTAACTATTAAAGTACTTGATTCAGATCTGTCTACAGTGACTCTTTGCTGTTACTCCCCAGCCTCAGGTGGCCCTTTAGGGGTGAACAAAACCCCACTACTGACCAAGTGCTGGCCAGGTGCTCCTAATGAAGATCATTACTGTATATGCAGTGCATCTGAGAAGAGGTGGAGGGAAAGGGAGGGGAACAGGGACAAACAGTGCCTGGGAACTAACAAATGTCATACATCATGTTTTTATATTTGAAGTATTGCATTGTACAGCTGTCATGGTGATTAAGTTTCAAGTCGAATGTCTAAGTACACTTGACCTTTCTTGGATTTAGAAACATAGGTCGAAAAGGTTGTATCTGGATCCTGTTGATCCAATCCCAAATTAGATCATAAAACTAAAATAGATTACCTGATTCTGGATCGTAAAACATGGACTTACATACTCAGTACTCAAACAGAAGTCACTAATTCATTTTTCATGAGAGGGCAGTGTGAATTTCTGATGGATGACAGTGACCCCTTGTGGAGAAACAAATGGGTTTTTTTTAGCATGCCTGATAGGATGGCAATGACATATTACTGTAATCCAAAGAAAGATGGTTTATCAGTATCTCTATAATGTGTGGGTTTTTTTTTTTTTTTATTTTTTTTAAATGTGACTCTGTTATACAGTAGCAGTTGTACTTTGAAGTTGTAGTTACTAGTCACATTCCAAAAGTAACACCATCAGTACTTGAGGAGTGGTATTCTCCTCCTTACTGTCTCTGGTCCAACCCAGTGTGGGACGGCCCCATCAGTAGCCTACCTGAGGGAGGTGTGCTGTGAGAGGGAGCGCCGCTGGCCCAGATGAGGCTCCGTCCTCAGCTCCCCAAATAATACAGTAAATCTCCTCCTGCAGCCTACAGTTACAACAGTTATAACAACCACAACACAAACACCCAACACAAGACCAAGTTCAAGAAGTTTATTGTCATGTTGTCATGTGTGTTTGCGGGGTGGGGAGGTATAGGCTAAACACAGATCAATAGTCCATTCTTTATTACACTGAAAATAATAAGTAAACATAGTAGTTGTTTTAGAAACAGTTAGATTTATGGTAGAAACTGTCTGGAATACTTTACAAAAGTTTTGAGGCATCTTTATATTTTGTTGGTTCCACATAAGATGATAGGGTACACATTCTGTCACAGCGATCAGAAGCTGACTTTATATTCTCAGATGATTACATTCAGAACATTTTCAAAATATATTAATAGAATGTATTTTCTTGGTCTATATGGATGGGGTAGAAATAATAATATAAGTTAAAAACTTTCTGCACAAGAAATTGAGTGGACTAAGAGAGTACTGCAGCCGGGACCCAGCCTGGCCAACACCAGAGCAATTCTCAAATGAGAATACTCACAACAGCTTCACTGATGATCTATTATCTAGCCTAAACCCAGGGTAGAGTGTGTGAGTGAATGTGGTCTGGACTCTGTGCAGGATGGTCATTGTGTCAGTGTCAGAGATGCTGTAGAAGGCCAGAATTCCTGCCCTGTGATCCACATACACTCCAATTCTGGAGCTGCGCACCAGAGGGAGTTTAGTGTCTTTATCATTGTACCAGAAATAGGAGCTGGAGCTGGAGAGGTCCAGACCCCAGGACTGATCATTATGTCCAAACTTACACTCATCACCCCACCCTTTCCTGCAGATGTTTTTGAATGCGACTGCTATATAAACCCCGCCACTCCACTCAACCTCCCAGTAGCATGCGTTCAGACACACCCTCACAACACAGCACTTGCCACCAATCAAATCTCTCTGGATGATCAAGATATGACCTGGCCCTATCTCTCCATTCCATTCGCCTGTTCTCCTCTGACAGATGGAGGTTTTTGTTTGCTGTGTTTGGATCCAGTGTGAGGTGGCAGGAGTCTGATGGAATAGAGGACAAAAAAGAGTTTCTTCATTTAACATCTCGCTGAGTGAGAGATTGTGCCTGATTCTGTATGTTTGCACTAGAGTGAGTGCACGTGAAAGGTCCTTTATGTTATGTGTGATTTGTGTGCTGTAACTTTTTCTGTGTGTGGTCAAATTGTATGTTTGTGAAATGGAGACCTTTGCATGTCACCTAATTGCACACACCTTTGCTATACAACACATACATTTATGTCACCACATATGAACACATTGCTTCAAGGTCCAGAGAAGAGGGTGGGTGGGTGGGTGGGGGGTGACCCTGATGCATCCTCATCTACTGTATAAGGCCTGCTGATTATTTCAATGGCCAGATCTGCTCTGCGGACAATGCGTCTGATACACATTGAAACACAAATTACACTCCAATGTTCACAGTCACACAGTTTACATCTCTCTTTAATATTTCAAAATAGGATCCACCCATGAGATCTATGGAAATACAAAGGATTGCCACTGTTTGGCAAAATGTGTTAAGGATTAGAAATCGCTTAGGATTGCTGACACTACCTCTAATCATGCAGGCTATTCTTAAAGCATATCTCTCTCTCTTTCTTTCTCTCTCTCTCTCTCTCTGAAATGTGTGCATGTCAAACTCACATTGTAGGAATTCCCCTCTGGTTTCAGGTAGATTCAAAATGGCCTGGACTTTATTCACTATTGAAACAGAAGAATTTTGTGTGTGTGTGCGTGCCAGAGAAAGAGAAATTGATCAATCTGATAGCCGCACAGATCCCATACAAATAGCAGCATGTACTGTATAAACACATTACTCTCAGATCTGTATGGGTTAATCCTTCATCCGATATCGTCCCTGAAGTTAAACAAACAGACTTTCACAATTTTCCTGAATAATCTTGTGTCTTTGACTTCATAAATCATAAATCATAAATTACATAAATTCTCAGATAGGTGATGTAAAATGTGGTGGGTTGAGAGTTGGCACCAATGTAAGTCCTGCAGCTGATGAGGATAGTTTAAATCAAACATGATTGGTGTAAGAGGCACATGGGGCAAATCCATTACATCTCCAGAACTTTCTTTTAGAACGTCATATTAAGACATGTAAGCGTAAGCTGTAGTACTGTGAAATTTGTGCACATATAACTTACATGGTAGGAATTCCTGTCTGGTTGAAAACTCTACAGGCAAAACAGCCCGGACATTAGTCACTGTCGCAATAGAAAGAATCATAAATAACACTGACCTAAAAATGTGCTTTAAATAACCTTAAATTTTTTTATATCAGTAAAATCATAGGAAGTGTCAGTGATGTGACCAACCTGCTACAGATATCTTCATGACTTCCTCTTTGCAGAACTCCTCCAGCTGCCCCTTTAGTGAGGAGACAGATTTCATCACGGCCTCAAAAGAGAGACTTTGGTTTACACAGATACTGGATACCATTTTAGTCTCCACAGTGTTGCTGATGGACTGGAAAGTCTAAATACAAAGAGAGAGTGAAAGAGACAGAGAGAGAGAGAGAGAGAGAGAGAGAGAGAGAGAGAGAGAGAGAGAGAGAGAGAGAGAGATGATGATGATAATGATGATGAATATGAATACCATTTTTTAAATGTTATCTTTCTGGACACAAGTAAAGCCTACAGTCCTCTTGAGAGCCAAGAAATTAAATCAACTTATGCTCGATTGGTTGAACATTACAAAAACATTTTTACTGATGCTGAAATGACATAGGGTCTGTTAAAGTGCTGCGTAAAGAGGAAAGTTAATGCCATCAGCACATCCTGTGCCCTCATGACCTGCAGTTACCTTGAGGAAATGGATGTGGTCCTCTGTGTGTGAAAGCTGCTCCAGCTCAGCATCTCTCCTCTTCAGCTCAGCAATCTCCTGCTCTTGTTGCATCACAAGTCCTTCAACCCGACTCACCTCAGCCTTCTCCTGAGCTCTGATCAGCTCTTTCACCTCAGAGCGCCTTCTCTCAATGGTGCGGATCATCTCAGTAAAGATCCTATCACTGTCTTCAACTGCAGTCTGTGCAGAGCTCTGATAGGAGACACACAAACACACGGTGTCCATTTAGAGCAACCCACTCACTCAGCTTTTTCACAAAACGTGTTACCAGTGTGGCTCAGAGGAACGGAGGTTTTCCTCTCGAACGAAGAGGAAGACGAACTGAATGCAAGCGGAGGCCTTAACTCTGGCCTGGTACTCACCCGTATAGCCTCGATAGTGTTCCTCAGCTCCTGCAGCTCTTTCTCGTTCTCCTTGATTCTCTGCTGAAATTTCCTCTGGGTCTCTCCCAAGTGTGTCTGTGTTGAACAAATGCATCACATCCACACTGCAGTTATCATAGAAGTATAGACCCGTTGGATAATTCCTCAAGCACAAACTGTTCCATCAATTAATTAATTAATTCATTCATTCATTCATGCTTATGGGTTATAGTGAAAGGGTAGTCTATACAAATAAACCTAAGTCAAGATACATGACCATTGGAAAGTAAAGAGTATTACAGTGTGTTGAAGAATATTCTGGGTATAGCAAAAGACTATCCCAGTTCAGAATGAATGTAAAGAACCTTGAACATCAAACAGTCATTTGATTTGGTCTGATAGGGACCCACAAAACAAACATCTTTGAAATACTAGAAAAGCACTCAGAGAGTGCAGCTTCGCCAAGCGAAAACATAACCGCCTCCTGGATCCAGAACTTCCCAACAACTGATTTACTAATAAATAAATACCAATGTTCATTTCTCAGTATCGCTAAAAATGATCTACCCGCTTTATCATAAAGGACACACTGGCGAGTACTAAAGCTATCACCAGTTAAAATCTCACGACAGAGTGATAAGCTGTGGCCTAGAGTGAAGCAGCAGCAGAAAATCTATAGATTACATTTAAGTTTAACCAACCAGATGCCAAAACATTTAGATTCACAGACTCAGTCAGTGTTGGAGCCATTACAGTGGTAAGTTGTGCACAATTAACCTCAATGTCCCTATAGCTCTAGTAAAAACATGTATTTTTTCTTAGCATTGTAAATCAATTTAAGATTAATGAAAGCTTCTTGATGAACATGAAATGAAAGTTGTAGATTTCCAGTGGCAAGTTGAATAGTCAGCAATATGATATAAAATAGTATCAGCATGAAGATGAACTTCGCATTGATCATGGTGAGCTCATGAACACATGGCTAAAGTGTTGATCTTAGTGATGCTGAGAAGGCTGTGTCATTGACATTGACACAACAGTTTGTGACTTCATTAGAGAGGACTGATTATTCACTCCCTGTAACTTGCTGTTTAATGGAACTCCTATAAACAGTTGTGTTATTTTCAACACATATTTTGGACACAGAGATGTGGTAAAAACAAAGCAAGATGTGTTGTTTTCAACACATCTGTTTTAAGAGTGTACAGTAGGCCTCATTCCAGTTGTACACCGTATAGCCATATTTATAGTCACCAAAACACCGGTCCTTACCTGTTTCTCCTTCCTCCCTGCAGAGAATGACACAGTGTCATGGCCTTTGTGTTCATCCATCAGACAGAACAAACAAACGCAACTCTGGTCCGTGCGACAGAATATCTCCAGAGGTTTCTTGTGTTGGGTGCAGATCCTCTCCTGCAGCTGACCTGTGGCATCAACCACCTTGTGCCTTCGACCAGGATTCATGTCATTGTGAACTCGGAAGTGAGTCTCACAGTAAGAGAACAAACAGTCAAGACAGGACTTCACTGCTTTGAGTTTTCTCCCAGTGCAGACATCACACTCCACATCTTCAGGTCCAGCACATACAGGAGCAAGAACAACAGATTGAATTCTGGTCTTCCTTATCTGTTCCACAAGCTCAGCAACAATATTATTTTTGTTTAAAACAGGTCTTGGAGTGAAGGTCTGTCTGCACTGGGGGCAGCTGTAGACTCTCTTCTTATTCCAGAAGCCCTCAATGCAGCCCAAGCAGTAATTGTGTCCACAGTGAAGAGTCACTGGATCCCTGAGAATGTCCAAACAAATCGGACACGTGAAAAGGTCTTGGTTGCTTGCCATAGCCTCTGTCATTCCCTCTGCAGTGCAATTCACAAAGCTCTGAACTTCAGGAAGCAGCATTTCCCTTTCAGTTTCATTTCTCCTGAATTCTGCACATTGTGCACAGCATGTCAATGAGTTGACATGGCCTGTGGAGGGCGCATGAGGCCGCCATACCAAACACATATTCCCACTGACTGAACCGTAACTTTACTGTAAACGGCAGACCTTACCAAATACAAGGATATGAAACATTAATTTGCACAATAAGCCATTCCCAAGTAATCCATTTGTTTTAAATTGCAATATATTGTATTACTTGTTCTCCAACTTCAGGCTGTATGTAATAGTGCCCCAAAATAATGAACTACTGTTTGAATGTTGTGTTCTTCCACTTACATGTTTTATGAACATTTATCTAAACTAGTATTCTAAGGCATAATTTATCAACAGGAATATTTCATGTTCATTTTAACAAAATGTTTGAATCATCATTATTGTACACAAGTAAGAGGGACAACTATGTTGTGTGGCGGAATAACAGTTGGGAGGACTTTGACTCGGCGCAGTATATCATCACTCTTGCACTTTCAGTTTCACTTTGGAGTGAGGATATTACTGCGCCGAGTCTAAGTGCTCTCAAGTGTTATTCCGCCACACAATATAGTTATCCCTCTAACCTGCTTAGAAATGCACAACGTTTTATTTTGTCTCACCATACTTGGTTGTGTGACTACTCGTGTAACTGTGTTTTAACAGGGAAAACATGGAGGTGTTTGGTCGCTTCTACCTTCATCTTTGTTTGGATCCTAATGAATGAACTGGGCTAGCTAAGTGCTATCACAGTAGTGCTGCGCGCCAGAGCCAGTGGGTGCACGCATTGAAACGTGATGTAGCCTATCAACTCGTCTTAGTTAAGGGAATAGTTTAATATGAAAAAAAAAAACGGTGTGAGGTAAAGAACACATGTGTTGATCTTTAATGTTAGATGAGCCCATTGCTGAGACTATCTGTTTTCTAATTTCATTAGTGAGTGGTTTTATACCGCTGTTATTCACTCTATTCACTTGCTTTCTAATGGTACGCTAGCAGCTAGACTACATGGGGCAGTTATAAAATAACAACATTTAAAAATAAAGAATTTTCCAAATAAAATGTAAACATCCTGATCATGGCAAAGACCCAACCTGATTGCATTCCAGGTTAATGGAGGTGTCACAATCCTCCTCCATTGGAGTCAGTCACCACCACTAATCATTCCAAAAAGTCTGCTGGTTTACAAAGGTAAAACGGATGCTCCAAATATAAAAATTATTTTGACTGACCATGATAAAAACTAAAGCCAAGGTAAAGCCCAGGGTAGAGTGTGTGTGAATGTGGTCTGGACTCCGTTCCTGCCCTGTGATCCACATACAGTACACCCCCATTCTGTTGGAACTGGGAGCTAGAGGAAGCTCTGTCTCTGACAGTTGGGTCAGAAGAGAATGCCATGGAGCTCAACTCTGGTTCACTGATGACTCCTCTAGCAGCAGTCTACTGTGGCCAGTGCTCACCTTGAGTCTCAACAGCCTCCTGCAGCCTCTCCTCTCTCTCCTGGATCCTCTGATGTGATTTGGTACGATATTTATGGAAGTGGTTCTGTGAGTAAAGACTATAGGCCACTGAACTGAACTGTCAAAAACAGATGACCACCCTCTCTCTAGTCACCAAACAGCACATACATTAGAACTAAAATATTATTAAACACAAGGAAAGAGTACCGTGAATAAGATGTATGACATTTGCTTGACTGTTTCGGGTTTACTTGAGATATTGGGTGACTGAGGCCTCTTGAGAAATCTGTAAATATTTGTGCAATCCAAGAAGATTTAAGGACAACCAGAGATATGTACTGTATCCCTTTTGAACTTAAAATTGAAAACGGCAAAGCACAATGGAATCTGAAAGCATCTAAAAATAGTAATGGTCAATGGACATTCCCGGTTTTACTTTACACCCTAACAGACAATTAGGTGTGTCTGAGAGTTTTCAGTGGTGATTGGTTATATTTTGTAGTGCTCACATGTTTGCCTGTCACTTCACCAGTTGTTGTGGCTTCTGGCTATGAGAGCTGATGTTGTCTCTCAGCTGTTCCACTGCATCCAGCCCATCATGTTCACCTTCGGGTCTAACTTCTCCAGACGCCCGGCAACCAGATGCAGAGTCTGATGAGCCTGCATCTGCAGCACAGCGTCTGACAGAAGTGCGTTTGTCCCCAGAGCAAAACGTGAGAGCTGATGTCTCGCAGCTGCTCCACTGCATCCAGCCCATCATGTTGACCGTCTGGCGCATGGCAACCAGAAGCAAAGTCTGATGAGCCTTCATCTGCAGCACAGCATCTGACAGACCTGCGTTTGTCCCCAGGGTCCCCAGGGTAACACTTTTAACATGTCCAGGATGAAAGTAACGGCGGGCGGATGAAAGTTCAGTCCATGCTCATCTGCAAGTTCATTTAGATGACAGATCTAAACATGTCTAGTATAGATCTGATGCCAGACAGTTTACAGATCACTCTCCACATCAAGCTCATATGGTGAGGGCTCTGGTACAGAATCCTTGCCGAGTGTCAGTCCAGCTTCAGAAAGTAAAAGTCCTGCCACATATCTGTGCCAACCATTCACTTAAACCAGCTGATTATAGCACAACTCTTCAACCAGGTAGAGCAGCTTATTGATGAGATCTGTGTCAAGTGCAGAGGCAGAACCAATACAGTACATGATTGGACTTTTACTTTCTGAAGCTGGAGTTTTCCACCTCTGCAAATTATCGGCTCACATACTTTCCAAAACAGCTACAACCGCAACACAAATGCTCAACATCCAACACAGATAGTCTGTTCAGTCTCTATGCAATCTATCAGTTCTTATTCTCTATTATAACTCACGTTGCACAGAAAGTAACAAGTAAACGATTGTGTTTTTTTTTGTTCAGGATGCTACTAATATATCAGATGAAATAGCTCACTGTACAGTATGCACATTTGTGTTTGTGTTTGTGTAGATCTTCATAATATAATATTATTATCTTGTTTCCACACAGGATGACAATCTGCCAAACAGAGAAAACACAATAGGACACACTACAGCAAGCACATGTTTTATTCCTGCAAATGTACTTTACACAGCAAATCACAGCAGATTACATATTTTAAAAATATATTTTATTTTTTATCTATTTTCTAGGTCTTTATGATTGGAGTAAAATAAGATGTATAAATTCATAACACCCCATTTTTATTAAAGAGAGGTGTGTGAAAATTACATTCTGAAACTATGCGAGAGCCAATGTTTGAGCTTTGAATTTTATGTTGCACTACACTACTCTTCCTTTTCCAGGAATGCATTTGGTTCCCAAAGCTGAAACACTCCTACTGCAGCAGAAGGGAGCTAGCCTGAATAATACCAGACCAATTCTCAAGTGAGAATACTCACAGCAGCTTCACTGATGAGCTATGATCTAGCCAAAACCCAGGGTACAGTGTGTGAGTAAATGTGGTCTGGACTCTGTGCAGGAGGGTCATTGTGTCAGACACACCGTAGAAAGCCAGAGTCCCTGCCCTGTGATCCACATACACTCCAATTCTGGAGCTGGACACTAGAGGGAGTTTAGTCTCTTCATTATTGTGCCAGAATGAGGAGCTGGAGCTGGTGAGGCGCAGCCTCCAGGACTGGTCATTACCTCCAAACCCATGCTCAGCACTATGTCCTTTCCTGCTGATGCTTTTATATGAGACTGCTATATTGACCCACTCTCCACTCCGTTCAATCTCCCAGTAGCAGCGTGCAGACACACCCTCTCTACACAGCACCTCATACAATGTATTAAATCTCTCTGGATGATCAGGATATGACTGTAGAATATTTCCCTTCTCCACCCTCCTGTTCCCCTCAGACAGTTGGAGGTATCTGTGTACTGTGTTTGGATCCAGTGTGAAGTGACAGGAGTCTGATGGAATAGAGGACAACACAAGAGTTAATTAATTTAACATCATAATGAGTGATGAAATTACTGAATGTTAGATTGAGACTGTGTTTGTGTTTTTGTCTGATTCTGCATATTTGCACAAGAATGAGTAGATGTGGGAGGTCCTTTACATATGATCTGTGTATTGTAACCTTTTCTACTGTATGTGTGGTCAAATTGTGGGGACATAAAGCGAAACCTTTACATTTCACCTGATTGGACTTCCTATAGGCCTACTCAAGGTCTCTGTACACCCATACACCAGTAAACATGCCTTACCTTTGCTATTCACCACATTTATTTCACCACAGATCAACACTGATTCAGGATCACAGAGAAGAGGGGTGTTATTTGATTGGATTGTATGGTCTTGAATAACAACCTTTAACCCAAATCATGGACAGTGTCCTCAATGATCTCTGTAACTGAACAAGTGTGTCCCTACCATATAAACTTCATACACCCTGATCTGCTGTAAGCAAAGCTCTGGCCGCATTAGAATAACTGGACTGGGCTAAATCTAGAAGGGGAGTCGAGCCTGCATCTGCTCTGTTTGTGTGAAGTTAAGAGTCTGATGGAGTAGAGGACATAGAGGTGTGTGTGTGTGTGTGTGTGTGTGTGTGTTTCTATTTCTGCGTATATTTGCATGTGGAAGGTCCTTCACATATGTGTGATTTGTGTGTTGCAATCTAATTTGTGTGGTCAAATTGCTCAAGGACTTTGTACACCCATACAACAGTTCAAATGTTCCCTGCCTTTTCTGTACACCACACACAGTACATCCCTTCCATGTGGATTTTATTTTCAAACCGCCTGACCTGCTGTCAGCTGAACCCTGGCAGCATCAGAATGACTGCATGGACTGGGTTTGATTTACAGGGGGAATCTTGTCTGCATCTGCTCTGCTGATCCCACATCTGCATTCAGAATGTTTTTATTAACACCCTAATGTCCACAGTCACATATGTCACTCTAATGTGTCTCAGTGTATACACCTAGGAAACCATCAGGAACTATCATCCATTCCCATCATGATTCTCTTTCTGAGGGTGCAGTGTCTGTGGAAATGTGTGTGTCAAACTCACATTGTAGGAATTCACCTCTGGTTGTCGGCTCAGAAGGCAAAATAACCTGGACTTCATTCACTATTGTAATACAAGGAATCATTATTAAAAACAGCACTGATTTAAGTAAAATGTTAACATTGCATCAGCTTAACCTCCTGTCCTCCTCACTTTTTTCAAGGTTTTCTTGGTACATTAGTGAGTTAAAGTTTCTTGAATGTTTTTGGACTGTTCCATATTTTCTTATATTTATGGGGATTTAAGAGTCCCTGTGCTTCATAACATAGTTTATGTGATGTGGAGACATACAAGCCTTAAGAAATATAAGTTGCTTGAATTCAGCTTATTGGCACAAGTGGGTCATCATATTTTAAAGGTATACTATGCAACGTTTTTCAGTTAATCAATTCGTTCCATACTGTTATATATGATTAAATGAGTCATTACCGGTCGAACGGTGTTTTTTTTGGCCACTCTAGTGGTCTGTAGCTTTAGAACCACACTTGCAACTTCAGGAGACACCGGGCACGCACCCATGCTCTACTCCAGGAAGTGTCATGAAAAGGCACGGCAGACTGACCGATTGAGGAGTTTTGTCAAATTATACACGCTAAAGCTGTAGGGGAAGCTCTGCAGAGAAATATACAAGCATAAAACGAGCCAAAATGAAAAGTGAAAGCGAAACCGGCGATGAAATCGCCAATCCTGCATAGTATACCTTTAATACTGTATGTCAGAAGTATGACCAACCTGCTGAAGATATCTTTATGAATTCATCCTTGTAGAAATCCTCCAGCTGCCCCTTCAGTGTGGACACAGATTCATTCACAGCCTCAAAAGAGAGGGCTTGGTTTGATTTGAAATCCTTAGACTCAGGTAGGTCACTAACTGATTTATAAGTCTATATGAAGAAACATTACAGAGAGAAAGAGAGAGCAGGAGAAAGAGAGAGAGTGTGTGTTAAATTCTATGTCTGATGTCCAGTCTGGATCTGGAAAAAGAATTGTGCACAAACAATTCATCACCTTGAGGTAATGGATGTGGTCCTCTGTGTGTGAAAGCTGTTCCAGCTCAGCATCTCTCCTCTTCAGCTCAGCAATCTCCTGCTCCAGTTGCTTCAGGAGTCCTTCAGCCCGACTCACCTCAGTCTTCTCCTTAGCTCTGATCAGCTCTTTCACTTCAGAGTGCCTTCTCTCAATGGAGCGGATCATCTCAGTAAAGATCCTATCACTGTCCTCTACTGCTGTCTGTGCAGAACTCTAACACACAAACACATGGAGTTTATCTAAAGCAGTCAAGCCCACTCACTCAGCTCTTCCCTAAAGCCTATTACCAGCAATGTTTAGATTAACTGGGAATGTATCTTGTCTGGTTAACTGGAAGAGAGCCCTAGTCCATAACCGAGGCCTTGATGGCTTGTCCAGCAGCCAGATATTGTTGGCCCTTGTGGTCAGTACTCACCTTGAGAGTCTCCACAGCCTTCCTCAGCTCCTGCAGCGCCTTCTCTCTCTCTTGGATTCTCTGCTGAAATTTCCTCTGGGTCCCTCCCAAGTGTGTCTGTGTTGAACAAATGCATCACATGCTGTTAACATAGCATTAATTACTAGGCCTGTTAGACAAATTCTTATTTGTGTTTATTATTAAGTGATGTTAGTGATGAGCCCATTGCTGAGAAGACTATCATTACAGGCTGTGACCATCAGGTTTTACATGGAATTTGAGCGATCCAATGTCCCATTTTTGTACAGGGTATTTTTAATGCATCAATGACAGCGTCTTAATCAAAAACCTCATTCAACATTATTTGAGCACATCCCTATCTCTGTTATCTCAGATCATGAACATTTGTACAGAAAAACATATAGGCATAACAATGAACTCCCATCTTACAGGCTATAATAATGTGCGTGACATACCTTAAAATCATTGTAGCCTAAATCATAAGTGCCTTGGTGTTTTGGTTTGACCTCTGGTGTGCCCAAAAACGTTCAGAACCTCTGTGCTTAGAAAATGGGTCTATAACCTTCCAGATAGCCATGTTGTTAACACCTGCCCTTACCTGCTTCTCCTTTCTCCCTGCAGATGCTGATACGGTGTCATGGCCTTTGTGATCATCCACCATACAGAGAAAACAGACACAAGTTTGATCTGTGCGACAAAATATCTCCAGAGGCTTCTCATGTTGGGTGCAGATCCTCTCCTGCAGCTGACCTGTGGCATCAACCACCTTGTGTTTTCGTCCAGGATTAAGATCATTGTGAGCTTTATAGTGAGTCTCACAGTAAGACAACAGACAATCCAAACAGGACTTCACAGCTCTGAGTTTTCTCCCAGTGCAGATGTCACACTCCACCTCCCCGGGACCAGCAACAGATACAACAGGAGCAGGAACAACAGCTTGGCTTCTGGTCTTCCTGTACTGCTCCACAAGCTCAGCAAAAACATTATTTTTGTATAGAACAGGTCTTGTAGTGAACGTGTGTCTGCACTGGGGGCAGCTGTAGACTCCCTTCTGATCTTCCTGATCCAAGCAACCCTTAATGCAGTCCATGCAGTAATTGTGTCCACAGGGAATAGTTACTGGATCCCTGAGAATGTCCAAGCAAATTGGACACATAAAAAGGTCCTGGTTGCTTGTCATGGACTCTGCCATTTCCCTCTATGCTGCTGAAAACAATTAACAAAACTCTGGACTTCACAAAGCACTGGCCTTTCAGTTTCATTTCTCCTGATTTCTGTGTGACTTCCTGGTTGTGTACGAGTGCGCTAATGAGTTGACAGGGCCTGCAGGGGGCGCAAGAGACCATAACAAACCCATATTCCCACTGAAGTGGACTTTCCACCTCTGGTGTTTGGTGTTGAGGATCTGTGTTCTGGAATGGTTTCCTGAAGAACTGATTTCAGGATATGTGAACGATACAATAGAAGTGGGTGATGGGGAGCAGAGATCAAGAATGTGTTTTCTTCAGGTGTGTTCACAGACAAACTTAATTACTTTCCAACACAGTGCAACACCCAACATAAGGAGATCCATCAGTCTGTTCATTTTTTATGCTCCCTATCAGTTATTTTCTCTGGGTGTCCCTTGTTGCACTTCTTTCTTCAAGTAAAAAGTTGTGTTTATTTTTTCAGATACAATTTTCAGATTTTACTTCAGATCAATAGCTATCACAAAAAAAGTTAAATGTATTCATATTTTGTGTAGAATAGATGTTGTCTAGAATTGTTTTGGGGTTGTAATCTGTTGCTTCTACAGATGCTGAAAATCTGTCAAACAGCGAAGACACAGTAGACACACAATGGCAAACATATATTTTTATTTCTGCAAAAGCAGGCAGGGCAATCAGAGGCTGAATTTACATTTACAGCTGATTATATTTAGGTCATATAGGTTATTCATTTAAATGATATTTAATATTCTCATCATTTATTTTTCTTGGTCTATAAATGGGGTAAACTAAGATATGCTCAACAATTTTTGTACAAGAAAGTCTGTGGGTGCAAAGGGTGACTGCCATTCTATTACAGTAATGAGAGTTGCAATATTTCCTTCCCTTCCTTCCTTACTCCTTTCCTGTATTTGCTTCCCAAAGCTGAAACACTGATTTCTCCTGCTGCTGCAGGGAGATAGCCTGGCTAACAGAGCAACGCTCAACTATTAATTCACAACAGTTGCACTGATGAGCTTTTATCTAGCCAAAGCCCAGGGTACAGTGTGTCAGTGAATGTGGTTTGGACCTTGTGCAGGAGGGTCATTGTGTCAGAGATGTAGAAGGCCAGAGTTCCTGCACTGTAATCCACATACACTCCTATTCTGGAGGTGGCCACTAGAGGGAGTTTAGTCTCTTTATTATTGTGCCAGAAAGAGGAGCTGGAGCGGCAGAGTTCCAGAGTCCAGGACTGATCATTACGTCCAAACCTGCCTTTCCTGCTGATATTTTTATATGAGACTGCTATACCAACCTTATCTCCACTCCACTCAACCTCCCAGTAGCAGCGTCCTGACACACCCTGTCTACACAGCATCTGCCACCAGCCATCAAATCTCTCTGGATGATCAGGAGCTGACTGGCGCTCAAAGCTCCTCTCCATCCTCCTGTTCCCCTCAGACAGACGGAGCTTTCTGTGTGCTGTGTTTGGATCCATTGTGAAGTGACAGGAGTCTGATGGACAACACAAGATTTTTTTTTAATTTAACATCTCACTGAGAGAAAGGATTGTTTTTGTCTGAACCTGCATATATTTGCACTAAAGTGAGTTCATGTGGAAGGTACTTTACTTACTGTATGTGTTATCTGTGTTGTTTTTTTTCCTGTTTGGTCAAATGTTTGTGAAAGAAAGACCATACTTTTTCCATACTCATATGTATGTACGAAAACATTGGAATATAACAATAATATTGTACAATTAGTTTTGGGACCTAAATACAGTATTAGGTAGACAAACTTGGAGCAAAGTCTGAGACAGTGCAGCAGCCATCTTCCTGGATGTTGTCTAATTTGACACAGAATGACTCATCTGTATAGGCTGATTGGACTTAACAAGGTGGGATAAACAAAACTAAGGCCAAACACCTTATGCGGCAAGAATGACTATTGTCAACCCTGAACTGTTTAAACATGTTTTTTTTTTAACTGACTTGTGATCTACAGTAGTGCTGCATGAAATGAGACGGTGAAACTCACATCTTAGGAATTCCTCTCTGGTTGTAGGTTCCGAAGACAAAAGACCATGGACTTTAGTCATTACTGTAATAGAACAAAAATCACAAACAACATTTACTTGTAAGTAGTGTAAATGGCAACACTGTATCCTAACCTTTGGTAAAATCAGTACAATTATAGTGCGTCTCAGAGAGGTGCCCAACCTGCGGCAGATATCTTAATGACTTCCTCTTTGCAGAAATCCTCCAACTGCCCCTTTAGTGAGGAGACAGATTTCTCGACAGTCTCAAAAGAGAGTCCTTGGTTAACATAGATACTGGATACGTTTGTAATCTCTGGTCGGTTGCTCACTGACAGGAAAGTCTAAATACAGAAACATGTGACAGAGAGAGAGAGAGAGAGAGAGAAAGGAGGGCATGTTCTCAATTAAGCATTCAGTTCATGTAACGTTAAATCAGGGATCTGTATTTCATGACCTGTAAATACTGTTGATACAGTTGATCTGGAATATTTGATCTTATTTTTAACAACATGTTTCAATAATTATTATACACAAGACCAGTTAGATATTGGGATGGGTGATAGACTATCTACAGTATATCACTGTTTTTGGTACAACACTGTAAAAATATTTGGTACAACACTGTAAAAATATGAAAATAATATTCAACATGATCATTTTCAGTATACAGACTTGACAAATAAATCTAACAATTAAACAAACTTGTTTTAGTCTTCCAGAAACATTCTTTACAGATACTTAAACAGCATGCAGTCCATTAAAGTGCTACGGTAGGTAAGTTAATCTCATCAGCACATCCTATGCCCTCATAACCTATCAAAAGTTACCTTGAGGAAATGGATGTGATCCTCTGTGTGCGAAAGCTGTTCCAGCTCAGCATCTCTCCTCTTCAGCTCAGCAATCTCCTGCTCCAGCTGCTTCAGGAGGCCTTCAGCCCGACTCACCTCAGCCTTCTCCTGAACTCTGATCAGCTCTTTCACCTCAGAGCGTCTTCTCTCAATGGTAAGTATCATCTCGGTAAAGATCCTCTCACGGTCCTCCACTGCCGTCTGTGCAGAGCTCTGATACACGAAGACATAGGGGGCATATAAAGCGGTCCACTCATTCAGCTCTTTCACAACATTTAAAGTGTGGCTCAGAGGAACTGGGAAGTGGTATGCGTGGTGGACGATATGCGGGATTCTCTTTTCGGGTTTAACTGGGTAACCTATTCCGACGCACCTGTCCCCACAAAAGACGTGTGTAAAAGCGTTTTGTAAACCCTCTATAGTATAATCATTTATATCACCATTGATATACTTATTAATACCAACCATCATGACTTACAGTAATACCAACACACTTTATTTCTCTTCGCTTTCCCCTATACCTCACCTAACCATTACCAGCCATCAACCATCTCTGTGCCTGTCCCTCATCAAACCTGAAGTCACATCCCTCTGACTGCCCTACCATCGCCATTGCCATCACCATCCCTATGACTGCCCTACCATCGCCTGCTGTGGTTCCCTGCTCGAATCCTTGGCCCACGCATCCTAGCAACCCATCACTTTCTGAAATAACTAATGGATTACTAATGGACAATTTATTCCCTACACTGGACTATTTGAACTTTCATTGTCATTGTAACTTTCAAACTACAAATTACTTTACTGTAACTGACCCCAGGCAGATGGGTTGGGCCCTTGAGTCGTGGATCTGGTTTCTTCCTATATGTATCTCCAATTCTAGGGAGTTTTTCCTTGCCCCTGTTACTCATGGGCTCTCTTTGAATGTTTAACACTCTGTAAAGCGCCATGAGACATGTGTAATGTTTTGGCGCTCTATAAGTGAAATTAAATTGAAATTGGAAGTTCTCTTCTGGCTAACTGGAGGAGCCATAGAGGGCTGAAATGGCTCCTCCAGCAGACAGCTGATGTGGTGCGTACTCACCTTGAGAGTCTCTACAGCCTTCCTCAGCTCCTGAAGCTTCTTTTCTCTCTCCAGGATTCTCTGCTGAAATGTCCTCTGGGTCTCTTCTAGGTATGTCTGTGTTGAACAAATGCATCACATCCACACCATAGAATTACTAGGCCTGTTAGGGTGAGCTCACAAACACATAACTAAGATGTTGATCTTTAATGTTAGTGATGAGACCATCTGATTTCTACTAGAGTGGTTTAATGCTGCTGTTATTCATTCTCTAACTTGCTGTCTGGATGAGTTATAGCCTGCTTCAATCAAGTTGTACACCATAAAGCCCATGTTATATCACAACCCTTGTCCTTACCTGTTTCTCCTTTCTCCCTGCAGACGCTGACACAGTGTCATGGCCTTTGTGATCATCCACCATGCAGAGAAAACAAACACAAGTTTGATCTGTACGACAGAATATCTCCAGAGGCTTCTCATGTTGGGTGCAGATCCTCTCCTGTAGCTGACCTGTGGCATCAACCATCTTGTGTTTTCGTCCAGGATTTACATCGTTGTGAACTTTGTAGTGAGTTTCACAATAAGACAACAGACAGTCCAGACACGACTTCACAGCTTTGAGTTTTCTGTCAGTGCAGAGATCACACTCCACCTCCCCGGGACCAGCACATACAACAGGAGCAGGAACAACAGCTTGGATTCTGGTCTTCCTGAACTGTTCCAGAAGCTCAGCCAAAACATTATTTTTGTTTAGATCAGGTCTTGGAGTGAACGTCTGTCTGCACTGGGGGCAGCTGTAGATTCCCTTCTGATCTTCCTGATCCCAGCAGCCCTTAATGCAGCCCATGCAGTAATTGTGTCCACAGTTAAGAGTCACTGGATCCCTGAGAATGTCCAAACAAATCGGACACATAAAAAGGTCCTGGTTACTTATCATGGACTCTGCCATTTCCCTCTATGCTGCTGAAAACAATCCACAAAGCTCTGGACTTCAAAAAGCACTGCCCTTTCAGTTTCATTTCTCCTGAATTCTGCAAGACTTCCTGGTTGTATACAGGTGTATCAATGAGTCGACAGGGCCTGCAGGGGGCGCAAGAGACCATAACAAACCCATATTCCCACTGAAGTGGACTTCGCTGCTGTTGCACGTAGAAGTTCTAGTTTGTTGTCATGTCAAAAGGGTTTGAGTCTGCCAGTTGGTGAATCCTGGGTTGGAGATTGTTGTAATATTAGATATTCTGCCACCTCCTGTTATGTTTTGTGTATTACCAGTTCTACCCAGAATGCTGTTCTACCTCTACCTGCTCTCTCTCTTAATAAAGTAGCTGTCTGACCAGCATCAAACTTGAAAATGGTGACCCCGAAATTTGAACATTGTGGCGTTATGCGGCAAATCCGAGGGAATAACTTCATGGAAGCTTGTGTGTAATGCTTCTCGGAGGGGTATGTAGGCTATGGACTGTTTATCGCATCTTCGAGCCAAATATTCAGGTAGATATCTCGGAGTGCTAGACCGACGAGTCAAGCATGGCACTACACTACAAACCTCAGACGCAAGTCGATTGGAACTCCAGAGATGCTTATAGTCAATATCGTTTGTGGCGCAAGGAAGTTGAGCGAATTATTAATGCCCCCCCCCCCTCCACGAGGAATCTGAGGAAGTTAAGCTAAACCATTCATATGGGCTGGTGCGCAGGTTGAACGGCTAGTTGAAGCCAAACAAGCCGAAGACCCTACGTGTAGTGTTGCCAAGGTAGACGAGCTGCTAGATTGCCTAGATGGAATTCTCACACACTCGACACACTTTCGCGAGGCAAGAGAGGACTTCTACAATGCAAAGCAGACAACTGGTGAGAACACCACTGCATTTTACAGTCGCATTCTTGAGCTGCACATACAGGCTGAATTTCCTGTGGGCTCTGATTTCCTCATTGTGGATAAATTAATTCATGGCTGCACTAATGTCGAATGCAAACGAAAGCTAATGACCAAAGAAAAAACAGTCACTGTAAAAACGTGCTTGGACGTGTTACGACGATACGAATCTGTTGATGCTACAATGCAGCGTTTTACCGAAACACAGGTGCATGCAACATATTCTCACGATCCATCTCGCCGATCCCAGCAGCGGGGAGGCAAGCCAAAAACAAAGCAGCCAACCGATCCCCGTGCTGTCCACCGTGAGTTCAAGCCTGCAACAGGTGACTCAAACAGGGAATGCAGATGGTGTGGTGGACAAAGTCATGCTCGTGATAGATGTCCAGCTCAAGATGTGAGATGCAATTTTTGCAAAAAAACAGGTGACTTTGAAAAAGTGTGTAGTCTTTAAAAATCAGTCAAAACCACTAATGCAGTTCAAATAGCAGACACTGACCTGAGTGCAGAGGAAGACGCATGTGATCACGCCTATGACATAAGCACCGTTCAACACACAAATGTCCATGCACGTGAGGTAATGGCTGATGTCACTTTTCACACCACTGGTGACCATTGTCTACAAGGAAAGGTAGATACCGGAGCAATGACGACATGCATGCCGATTTCACTCTTGCCTAAAGTGAACATCAAACAACAATCCCTACTCTGCGCCGACATTCGACTGCGTAGTGTTACTGGAGCGAGCATACCAGTGAGTGGCAAAATCAAAACAAAAGTCACATGTAATGGCATCACCCGCACTGTTGAAATTATCATTACAAATGCCGGTACTGAGCTTATACTCGGGCTCGAGTTTTGCAAACAATTCAAACTTGTCCAAATATCTGATGTGTGCATTCAGCGAAACATTAATGTTGAGGCTGTACATGTTACAGAAGAGTCTGATGTCGACTATGAGTCTCTCCAAAAGAAATGGCGACGTCACTTGCCCCTGGGAAAAGAGACAGGCGATCCCATGGAGGACTTGAAACGCATATTTCCTGACATGTTTGATGGTTCAGTCGGTCTGTTCGACGGCGAGGCAGAATTAAAGCTGACACCAGGTGCCACACCCGTACAACTCCCCCCTCGTGCAGTTCCAGTGAGTGTACTCCCCAGACTCAAGAATGAATTAGATCGCATGGAGGCAGAAGGAATCATACGCCCATGCCCAGAAACAACCAGCTGGGTTCACAACCTAGTAATCGTTGTCAAAAAGAGCGGTGATATCCGGGTGTGCCTTGACCCCAAGAATTTAAACAAATGCTTAGTGCGCAACATTCATTACACTGCCTCATGGGAAGATGCCAAAAACACTTTCAAAAATGGAAAATACTTCTCAACCCTGGATGCCAAAAGTGGCTACTGGACACAGATGCTGAGCCCAGAAAGTCAGCCATTGACCGCTTTCAATACCCCATTCAAGAAATACTGCTTTGTTCGCTTACCATTTGGCCTGTCTGTATCATCAGAAATCTTCTGTGCCCAAATGGACAAAGCCCTGGCAGGTGTCCCAGGCACATTTCCCTGTGCAGATGATGTCAAAATTCAGGGATTGACGGAAGAGCGTCACGACATCCACCTCCTCGAGACAGTGAGCCGAGCCAAGGCTGCTGGGATCAAATTCAATCCAGACAAGTGTCAGGTGAAAAAGAGACGAATTGAGTACTTCGGAAGAATCATTTCACCAGATGGCGTGGAACCTTGCCCCAAAAAGGTGAAGGCCATTCTACAACTGGGCGCTCCGGAAAACAAGCAGGAACTACAGAGCTTCCTGGGGTCAGTCAATTTTTTGTCTAACTTCATCCCAAACCTGGCCCAGAAAACAGTCAGCATGCGTGGCCTCCTGAAAAAAGATGTTCGCTATACCTGGACTTCGGACATGCAAACTGAGTTCGAAAGTGTCAAAACGGGGATCTCACAAGCAATGAAGCTCACGCACTTTGATCCTGCCAAGCAGGTGGTTATTGAGACAGATGCATCCCTCAAAGGGCTTGGGGCCGTCCTTCTACAAAATGGACGCCCAGTGAAGTTCCTAAGCAAGTCACTTACCCCAACTGAGAGTGAGTATTCAAACATAGAAAGAGAACTCTTGGCGGTGCTTTTTGCATGCGAGAAGCTGCACGTGTATGTGTTTGGAAGACGCGTCAACATTCACACTGACCACAAGCCACTTGAATCCATTTTCAGAAAACCCATCAGTCTGGCTCCACCACGCCTGCAGAGAATGCTTCTGAGACTCCGCACCTACGATGTTCATGTCGAATACGTTGGTGCCAAACACGTACCTCTCGCAGACACACTCTCTAGGCTGGTCAAACCTGGCTCGGACCCGACAATTCCAGGCTTGGATGTCAGCATCGCTCAGGTCCTCAAGATAAGGCATACGCGCCTGGCGAACTTGCAGGAGGAGACCAAGTGTGATCCTGTGCTCTCCACACTAGGCCAGCTGATCAGCAATGGGTGGCCTGAGAGTATGCAAGACCTTCCAGACACATTGCAGCATTACTGGTGCTTCCGAGACGAGCTCTCATGCACTGACGGCCTCATAATGAAAGGTAGTAGAGTAGTCGTCCCATCAAAAATGCAGGCAGACACACTACAACGCCTACATGATGGCCACCAAGGCTTATCTGCCATTCTCAAGCGAGCTCGACGTTCAGTCTACTGGCTAAATATGCAGAATGAAATCACTGATCTTGCCAATGGCTGCGAGGAGTGTCAAATACATGGTGCAAAGAAACCTCGCCCACCAGAGAGGCAGATATCCACAACCAGACCCATGGAGGTTCTGGGATGCGACCTAATGGACTTCCAAGGTCAGCCCATCCTGGTGTCCATAGATTACTTCTCTGGCTACATCTTCATAGACCCACTGCGAAACAGCACCACCAGTGTTGTAACTGCCCGCTTGAATGACAACTTCAGGCGTTTCGGCCTGGCAGAGAGGGTCATATCTGACAATGGCCCATGCTTTCGATCAGACCAGTTCCAGAAGTTTTGTGAGCTGTTTGAGATTCACCACACCACAACCAGCCCCTACCACCATCGAAGCAATGGCAGAGTCGAACGTGCAATCCGAACAGTGCGTAACATCCTCAAAAAGTGTAAGAATGACACTGAAATCACACTAGCCATCCTGGCCTATCTTGACACCCCAATCAGTTCAGACCTACCATCACCTGCGGAGCTATTCCTCAACAGACGCATTAACACTCGGCTTGGCCAGCCACTGAACTCCACTCACCTCACTGAGGAACAGAAGCTCAGTCTCACAGACAAGAGATCAGCCCACCTCAAACCGCAGCGTACCCCTCAGATACGCTACGCGCCACAGCAGCCTATCTGGTACACCGAGGACTGCTCATCAGAGTGGAAAGCGGGTTACATAGACATCGCTGACATGCATCCAGACTCCTACTGGATCATCACACAAACAGGCAGTCGACTCCGGCGCAACCAACGCGACATCAAGGTTCGATATCCATTCAACCCACCATCAGTGGCACCCCATCACATGGAGCTCAACTTCCCCGACAGCGGCGACGACGCTCCACCTGTCTCCACCGACGGTGAGGTGACCAATCCGGTTGCCAACGAGTCCACTCCACATGCAGCAACACCTGTCGACTGTCCAGTCAACATCCCGGTCCCCTCGAAACCAGTGCCTCCAGAAAAACCATCACCAGCACTGAGGCGATCTGGTCGGGTGACCAAATCCACTAAAGACCCCAACTTTGTGTACTCTACGTACAAAGGCAGGTGCTGAGGATCTAGCCTACAGTAAGACATGTCCTGGGACCTCTGTCTTACAAATGTATGTTTGTCATGTTTGTCATGTCTTTAAAAAAAAAAAAAAAAAAAAAAAAAAAAGAAAGAAAGAAAAGAAAATGCTTTTGACAATCCAAGTGTTACTTGTTTTGCACTTGCACTCACCTTAGCTGTGGACTTTTAGTTATTCCTATGTAACTTCATTGAAGGTGGAACATTCATTTTTTTTGTTGTATGCTTAGACTTTGCGTTGTTGACATATTGGCAGTGCTAAGGCACCACTTAAAAAGGGGCATGTTGTAATATTAGATATTCTGCCACCTCCTGTTATGTTTTGTGTATTACCAGTTCTACCCAGAATGCTGTTCTACCTCTACCTGCTCTCTCTCTTAATAAAGTAGCTGTCTGACCAGCATCAAACTTGAACAGAGATAGTCATAGGATGAGGTTTAGGATAAGGTTTCAAACAAGAGATATAATCAGAATCAGGTGTCTTTTTAAGTATTGAAAATCATTGACAAACAAACATGGAACTGTAACCACACAAAATCACATCCGCAAAGCCAAACGAAAGCAAGTAGCTTACATGTATTGTAGATTAATAAAAGAAAGGAAATAACAGACAAAGGGTAACAGAACAAAAAAAAGACAGATAACAGAGAAACTCTACATGGGACAGTTGTAAAGTTTTAACATAAGAATAAAGAATTTTCCAAATAAAAATATTAACACCCATGGCAAAGACCAAATCTAATTGCTTTCCAGGTATCTCAATCTTTCTAGATTTCTAATAACTGATGGCATTGCCTCATTGCAATACTTTAGATAGTCATTCACCAGGGGTTTTCAAAGTGACTGATATGGCTCAAAATATATTATTGTAACTCTGAGCAATTAAGTTGAAATTTCTTACAGTACTCCTATGCTATGTAATACTTCCACAATCATCCACGAAATGGGCTACACACCAGTGTGTTGTATGGTGTTGTATTGGGTGTTATGTTTATACATTAACTCCCAGTAAAGCAGGACCTGCTGGAAAGCAGAAAGTTTAACTGGTAAAGAGCTACATTGAATATCACATCATAACAAAATATCTATCACACCCATTTTCTCAAAAATCACAAATGTCCTCTGAATAGAAAAGAAAGGGCAAAACGCAATTTAATCTAAAAGCATCTCAAAAATTGTTGACATTTTAAAGGGATAGTTCGGGTTTTAAGACACGAAGTTATATGGGTTCCCCGTCAGCAACGTTGTGCATCAGCACTGACTTACCCCGCAACAGCGTCCTGTGAGCCGAGATCCAGCCGGTTTTTGATGCTGAAGAAAGTAGTCCGGCAAGTTTCTGGGGTCACGAAAGTAAAGTGTTTTTCTTCTCAAAACCATATGCGTTCAAAAGAGTGATATATTTGCACCACAAAAACGTTGTCCAGGAAAAATTCAAACCTCGTTATCACTTACTTATTTTTCGCGATTCCTATCACTGCGCGCTACTGACAGCTGGACAACGTTTTTGTGGTGCAAATATATCACTCTGTTGAACGCATATGGTTTTGAGAAGAAAAACACTTTACTTTCGTGACCCCAGAAACCTGCTGAAGAAAATAGTCCGGCATCAAAAACGATCAAAAACCGGCTGGATCTCGGCTCACAGGACGCTGTCGGGGGGGTAAGTCAGTGCTGATGCACAACGTTGCTGACAGGGAACCCATATAACTTCGTGTCTTAAAACCCGAACTATCCCTTTAAGGTGGCACCAGCGGATCACTGGCTGGAGTCTGAGTGTTTTCAGTGGTCTCTGGTGTAGCAATAGGCTGTTATGACATATGCTACGGTGTGTTGTTTTGATAATCTCTGCTGACCTGTTTGCCTGTCACCTCACCAGTTGTTGTGGCTAACAGGAGGTCTGTGTGTTTGAGTGTCAGACTCAGATAGCAGAGACACAGCTGCTGGGGGTGACAGTACATCTCCAGAAGCTTCTTTCTGTGAGAGCTGATGTTGTCTCTCAGCTGCTCCACTGCATCCAGCCCATCATGTTGACCTTCAGGTCTAACTTCTCCAGACGCTCAGCAACCAGATGCAGAGTCTGATGAGCCTGCATCTGCAGCACAGCGTCTGACAGACCTGCGTTTGTCCCCAGAGCAAAACTCACGCCTTACCTGTCCAGGATGAAAGTAGCGGCGGGCGGATGGAGCTGCTGTCAGTCTGGTCCTCACCCTGTCCACAAGCTGAGCGATCAGGGGGTTCTTGTTGAGCACGGGTCTCTGTGGGGACGTCCGTCTGCACTGTGGGCAGCTGTAGCAGCCTCTCTGCTCGTCCTGGTCCCAGTGCTGCTGATGCTGAGTAGTTGTGTACACAGGGAATGGCCATTCTTCCCCTCCATCTCTCTCATACTGCACTACACATTGCAGTGACTATTGGATCAGAGTGTGTTTAGAGGTGGAGAAGTCCAGCTTTAGAAGGTAAAAGTTGAACCATGTATTGGGTCTACCAGTGCACTTAACACAGGTGAACAAAGTGTCATGAAGACACTCATTACAGTAACAATAGTGGTGGCTATAACACACCTTCACCAGAAATAAAACGCTGGCTTAACAGTATTCCATGCATTTGGTCCATAGCTGATCTACCAGGTTGAAGAGTTGAACAAATTAGAATCAGCTGGTTTAAGTGAATGGTTGGCACAGATATGTACTGTATGTGATAGGACTTTTACTTTCTGAAGCTGGACTTTTCCTCCTCTGGTGTTTGGTATTGTTGAGGATCTGTGTCCTGGAATGGTTTCCTGAAGAAATGATTTCAGGAAATGTGAACGTTACAATAGAAGTGGGTGATGGGGAGCAGAGATCAAGAATGTGTTTTCTTCAGATGTGTTCACAGACAAACTTAATTACTTTCCAACACAGTGCCCAACACCCAACATAAGGAGATCCATCAGTCCGTTCATTCTGCTCCCTATCAGTTATTTTCTGTTGGTGTCCCTTGTTGCACTTACAAGTAAAGTTATGTGTTTTTTTTTTTTTCAGATACGTTTTCAGATATATTTCGCATACATGTACACTCCAATTCTGAAGGTGGCCACTAGAGGGAGATTAGTGTCTTTATTACTGTATTGTGCCAGAAAGAGGACTTGGAGCAGCAGAGTTCCAGAATCCAGGACTTATCATTACATCCAAACCTGTTCTCACCCCGTCCTTTCCTGCTGATATTTTTATACGAGACTGCTATACCAACCTCATCCCCACTCCACTCAACCTCGCAGTAGCAGCGTCCTGACACACCCTCTTTACACAGCACCTGCCACCAACCATCAAATCTCTCTGGATGATCAGGAGCTGACTGGAGCTCAAAGCTCCTCTCCATCCTCCTGTCCTGGGTTTGGATCCAGTGTGAAGTTACAGGAGTCTTTTGGTTTACTTGAAATATTGCTTGGGTGACTGGGAGCCTCTATAAAAAAAATCAGTAAATACTTGTGCAATCAAAGATTTAAGCACAATCAGAGGTATGTTTATCCTTTAAATTGAGAAGGGCAAAACACAATGGAATGGGATCTAAAACAATGTTTGACATTTCAGGTTTTGCTTGTCACCAGATCACTGAGTGGTCTATTACAGTAGGAGGACTACATTGATTCTGCTGTGTTATGACATACTACTCTGGTGTATTGTGTAGGTCATCTCAGTGCTCATCTGTTTTCCTGTCACCTCACCACCACTCATTGAAATATAAAAAAAAGCAAACAATTGTGTTTTTTTGTTCAGGATTAACACAATTGTTTGCTCATTATTTTCAGTGCAACATGAATCAGGAAGAATAAGAGGGGACAGGAATAATAACTGATCAGATTAAATAGGTCAATGTGCATTTGTGTTTTGTTGTAGATCTTCATAATATAAAGTAATATTCTCTTGTTTCCACACAGGATGACAATCTGCCAAACAGAGAAGACACACTACAGCAAGCACATGTATTTTACATTCACAGCTGATAACAAAGTTTTTTTCAAAATATGTTTTCATTTTATCTATTTTCTTGGTCTTTATGATTAAAGTAAAATAAGATGTACAAATTCAAAACTTTTTTCAAGAAATTGAGTGGGCACACAGAGTAACACCCCATTTTTATTAAAGAGAGTTGTGTGAAAATTACATTCTGAAACTATTCGAGAGCCAATGTTTGAACTTTGACTTTGATTTGATTTGATTTTTTATTTTATTTCAAATGTACAGCACATATGAAAACAGAAAACAACACAAAATAAAGAATCTATTTTTTTTACATTTGAAAGGGAGTGGGAAGAAGTATAAACTTATTAAATCCCACCCCCATTGATATCTCTAATCATACGGACACAAATGTGCACCACACTACCCACACCACAATGTGGATCCCATCCGAATCGAAGGCACCACCACAGTAACACCCCTAGTACTGCTCTCAAGTACTAGTCAAGCAAGTACTGCTTGAAAATTGACTTTTTAAATCTTTTTTTAAACTGTTTCATGTTTGGACATTTCTTTAAATCCACATTTAAACCATTCCATAACCTTACCCCACAAATTGATATACTGAAACCTCTCAAAGTTGTTCTATTACTGAACCTTTTAAAATTAGATTCTCCCCTTAAATCATAATACCCCTCTTGAATAATGAATACTTTCTGAATATTCCCTGGGAGCTCATTACTTTTTGCTCTCTGCATTATCTGTACTGTTTGGTATACTATTATATCAGTGAATTTCAAAATGTTTGACTGTAGAAATAGTGTATGAGTGTGGTCCAGATATCCAACTTTGTGAATAATGCGTACTGCTCTTTTTTGTAGAACAATTAATGAGCACAGTGAGCTTTTATAAGTGTTTCCCCAGACTTCTACACAGTAAGTTAAATAAGGTAAAATTAATGAACAGTAAAGGATGTGGAGTGAGTTATAATCCAGAAGTGGTTTTGCTTTATTTAGTACTGCAATACTCCTTGATAACTTATTTTGCAGATGTTTAATATGTGGTTTCCAACTAATTTGATCGTCGATGGTGACTCCAAGGAATTTTATTTCAGAAACTCTTTCAATATCCACCCCATCAATTGAAATATGTACCCATGTATCCTTTTTACAATTTCCAAATAATATAAATTTGGTCTTAGACAAATTTAAGGACAGTTTATTATAATCAAACCATATCTTTAATTTACTCATTTCTTTCGTAATATCATCTTGTAATTTCTTTAAATCATTTCCTGAGCAAAAAATATTTGTGTCATCTGCAAAAAGTACTAATTTCAATACCTCTGATACTTTACATATATCATTTATATAAACTTTTATGCTGTACACTACTCGTCCTTCCTTCCAAAGCTGAAACACTAATGCCTCCAACTGCAGCAGAAGGGACCTGCATGGCCTGAATAATACAAGACCAATTCTCAACGGAGAATACTCACAGCAGCTTCACTGACGAGCTATTATTTAGCCAAAACCCAGGGTACAGTGTCTGAGTAAATGTGGTCTGGACTCTGTGCAGGAGGGTCACTGTGTCAGACACACTGTAGAAAGCCAGAGTCCCTGCCCTGTGATTCACATACACTCCAATTCTGGAGCTGCGCACTAGAGGGAGTTCAGTCTCTTCATTATTGTGCCAGAATGAGCTGGGGCTGGAGTTGGTGAGCTCCAGCCTCCAGGACTGGTCATTCCATCCAAACCCACAGTCATTACCCCGTCCTTTCCTGCTGATGCTTTTATATGAGACTGCTATATTGACCCAATCCCCACTCAATTCAACCTCCCAGTAGCAGCGTGCAGACACACACTCTCTACACAGCACCTCATAAAATTGATCAAATCTCTCTGGATGATGAGGATATGACTGTGACATACTCCCCTTCTCCACCTTCCTGTTACCCTCAGACAGATGGAGGTATTCATTTGCTGTGTTTGGATCCAGTGTGAAGTGACAGGAGTCTGATGGAATAGAGGACAACACAAGAGTTAATTAATCATCATAACGAGTGACGAAATGACTGAAAGTTAGACTGAGATTGTGTGTGTGTTTTCATCTGATTTTGCATATTTGCACAAGAATGAGTAGATGTGAGAGGTTCTTTACATACTGTATGATCTGTGTGTATGATCTGTGTATTGTAACATGTATGTGTGGTCAAATTGTAGGGACATAAAGGGAGACCTTTACATTTCACCTGATTGCTATGCCCATGCATAGGCCAACTCAAGGTCTTTGTACCTTTTGCCTACACCTGGAAACATGCCCGAGATCTTTGCTATAAACCACATACTGTACATTCATTTCACCACACATTAACACATTGATTCAGGATCACAGAGAAGAGGGGTTTTATTTGATTGGCTTATAGTCTTGAATGACAACACATATCATGGACAGTGCCTTCAATGAACTCTAACTGAACAAGTGTGTCCTTTCCATATAAACTTCAGACTGCCTGATCTGCTGTAGCAAAAACTTGGTTAGAATAACCAGGCTGGGCTAAATACGGAGAATCGAGCCTGTATCTGTTCTGTTGGTGTGAAGTTACAGGAGTGTGATGGGATAAGGGACAACACAAGAGTTTCAAAATGTACCTTTTTGTTGAGTGACAGAATGAGTGAATATCAAATTGAGATCGTATGTGTGTGTATGCTTTCTATTTCTGCATATGAAGAAGGCAGATGCAAAACCCTTTAAACTTTTGTTTTCAATTGTCTTTCATCAGGCTCCTATAGGTTGTTTCCTACAAATCGATCTTTCAGACCAGGAGGGAAGTGGTATTTAAAGCTAAATTATTTGATTAACATATACTATGAGTGGAGAGCATTCACTCACCATCGTTATCTCATTTTTGACCAAGGTGACATTTAGAGGCACCTGAACCTTGCATCTGAACTCTTCATATATTTACACTAGGATGAATGCATGTGGAAGGTCCTTCACATATGTGTGATTTGTGTGTCTATTCTGTGTGCGGTCAAATTGTATGTTTGCACTCACCTTGCACACTCAAGGACTTTTTACACCCATACAACAGTACAAATGTTCCCTGCCTTTTCTATAACACATACACATCCCTTCCATATGGCCTGACCTGACCTGCTAACAGCTAAATCCTTAGTCTGGCTATCACCATACTTAAGTCAATCTTCTAAGATTGAACATTTGTATGGGGAGTCTGCGCTTTATTTCTACTGCACGAGAGGCGTGCTCTCTCGGAGGAGGGGCTTGACTGTCGAGCTTTATTGGCATCGTTCAAATCATGACTCCGTACGCTTGGATAATCCTTCAACCATCAGACCAACGATCCGGTATATCTTTTAGATAAGCTAGTTTGTGATTTGAGCTAAAGGTTCTGGCAGGGAACAGAGGAGATAGATGTGCAGGTTTCCTGAGCTGCCGGGCCAAATCCAAATTCGCCGGCAGGTCAGGCTCACCCAGCCTACTAAACCCTGCTAGAGTCAGAATGACTGAACTGGGCTTAATCTACAGGGGAAGCTTTTCTGCATTTGCTCTGCTGATAATTTTGAGTCTCTGCATTCAGAATGCTTTTTATTAACACTCCACAGTCACAGTTTAACTTCATATCTCACACTGTCTCTCACTGTACACTCCAAGGAGACCATCAGGAGCTGTCATCCATTCCTATCATGACTGTTTCTCCATGTACTGTGCTGTGTCTGTTTCTGTGCGGTGTATAAAATGTGTGTGTGTGTGTGTGTGTGTGTCAAACTCACATTGTAGGAACTCTTCTCTGGTTGTTGGCTCAGAAGGCAAAATAACCTGGACTTCAGCCACTATTGTAATACAAGGAATCATATTATCAACAGCAGTGGCTTAAATAACTGTTTGAAATGTCAACATTGCATCAGCCTCACCTCCTGTTTTTATATGACATTTTGACAAGGTTTTCTTGTTACGTTATTAGTGTCATCAGTTCTCCCACAGTGAGCAAGTGAAAGCATGGAAACACCTTAAGAGTCCCTGAGCCTAAATTCATATTGTGATATTTGAAAATACAAGCCTTCAGAAACACAAGTTCCTTAAATTCAGCGTATTGACACAAATCAAACATACTGTATAGTTGTGAGTCATTGTATACAATATGTCAGAAGTATGACCAACCCGCTGAAGACATCTTCATGAATTCCTCCCTGTAGAAATCCTCCAGCTGCCCCTTCAGTGTGGAGACAGATTTGTTGACGGCCTCAAAAGAAAGGCCTTGGTTAACATAGATGCTGGATGCAGCTTTACTCTCAGGTGAGTTGCTCACCGACTGGAAAGTCTAAATATAGAGGAGAGATTCATTAACAGTTTCAGAAGAGAGGCTTTGGTTGACGTCCATGCTGGATAAGTCTTGACTCGGGTAGGTCACTAACTGATTTATAAGTCCACATGAAGAAACATTACAGAGAGAAAGAGGAAGAGAGCAAGAGAAGTTACATTTTATGTCTATGACTAGATATAGGATATATGATATACTGTATGTCTGGATCTGGAGAAACTAAGTTGTGCACAAGCAATTCATCACCTTGAGGAAATGGATGTGGTCCTCTGAGTGTGAAAGCTGCTCCAGCTCAGCATCTCTCCTCTTCAGCTCAGCAATCTCCTGCTCCAGTTGCTTCAGGAGTCCTTCAGCCCGACTCACCTCTGCCTTCTCCTGAGCTCTGATCAGCTCTTTCACTTCAGACCGACTTCTCTCAATGGAGCAGATCATCTCAGAAAAGATCGTCTCACTGTCCCCTACTGCTGTCTGTGCAGAACTCTGATAGAAGACACACAAACACACGGGGTCTATATAAAGCAGTCGAGCCCATTCACTTAGCTCTTCCTTCAAGCTTTCTTGCTTGCAGTGTGGTTTAGAGGAACTGGGAAGTTATCCTCTCTAGTTAACTAGAGCTATAGTCCATAACTGGGGCCTTAATGGCTTGTCCAGCAGCCAGCTATTTGTCCCTTCTGGTCAGTACTCACCTTGAGAGTCTCCACAGCCTTCCTCAGTTCCTGCAACTCGTTCTCTCTCTCCTGGATTCTCTGCTGAACTTTGCTCTGGGTCTCTCCCAAGTGTGTCTGTGTTGAACAAATGCAACATGCATACTGCTGTTAACATAGAATTAAGTGCTAGGCCTGTTAGACAATTCCTCAAGCACAATTTCTTTTTTATCAGGGTGAGCTCACGGACACATGTCTTTAATGTTAATGATGAGTCCATTGCTGAGAAGACTATCATTACAGGCTGTGACCATCAGGTTTTACATAGACTTATTTTAATGCATAAATGACAGCTTATTAATTAAAACATGTCAGTCAACACTATAGGATACTGTACCTTCCACCGTTGTCTCAGATCATGAACACAGGAAAAACATATGGTCATATGAACACCCCTCTTATGGGCTATAATAATGTGTGTGAGATACTTTAAAATCACTGTAGCCTAAATCATATAGTAGTGCCTTGGTGTTTTGGTTTGACCTTTGGTGTGCTTAGTCCCAAAAACGTTGAGAACCTCTGCGCTAAGACGGTTGGTCTGTAACCTGCTTAATTCCAGTTAGCCATAATTGTTAACATCCATACCTGTTTCTCCTTTCTCCCTGCAGAGGCTGACACAGTGTCATGGCCTTTGTGATCATCCACCATGCAGAGAAAACAGACACAAGTTTGATCTGTACGACAGAATATCTCCAGAGGCTTCTCATGTTGGGTGCAGATCCTCTCCAGTAGCTGACCTGTGGCGTCGACCACCTTGTGTTTTCGTCCAGGATTTACATCGTTGTGAACTTTGTAGTGAGTTTCACAATAAGACAACAGACAGTCCAGACACGACTTCACAGCTTTGAGTTTTCTCCCAGCACAGAGATCACACTCCACCTCCCCAGGACCAGCACATTCAACAGGAGCAGAAGCAACAGCTTGGATTCTGGTCTTCCTGAGCTGCTCCACAAGCTCAGCAAAAACATTATTTTTGTATAGAACAGGTCTCTGAGTGAACGTGTGTCTGCACTGGGGGCAGCTGTAGACTCCCTTCTGATCTTCCTGATCCAAGCAACCCTTAATGCAGTCCATGCAGTAATTGTGTCCACAGGGAATAGTCACTGGATCCCTGAGAATGTCCAAGCAAATCGGACACATAAAAAGGTCCTGGTTACTTGTCATGGACTCTGCCATTTCCCTCTATGCCGCAGAAAACAATTCTCAAAGCTCTGGACTTCACAAAGCACTGCCCTTTCAGTTTCATTTCTCCTGATTTCTGTGTGACTTCCTGGTTGTGTACGAGTGCGCTAATGAGTTGACAGGGCCTGTAGGGGGCGCAAGAGACCATAACACATATTCCCACTGAAGTGGACTTTCCACCTCTGGTGTTTGGTAGTGTTGAGGATCTGTGTTCTGGAATGGTTTCCTGAAGAACCTTTGGACAGGGGCTTCTTAATGTGTGTTTGCCTTGGATTTTGGCACAAGGGATTTTAACATAATCCTGTGTATTAATGTAATGTGAACGATACAATAGAAGTGGGTGATGGGGAGCAGAGATCAAGAATGTGTTTTCTTCAGGTGTGTTCACAGACAAAATTACTTTCTAACACAGTGCCCAACACCCAACATATAAGGAGATCCATCAGTCCGTTATTTTTTTATGCTCCCCATCAGTTATTTTCTCTGGGTGTCCCTTGTTGCACTTCTTTCTTCAAGTAAAAAGTTGTGTTTATTTTTTCAGATACAATTTTCAGTTTCAGATTTTACTTAAGATCAATAGCTATCACAAAAAGTTCACTGTATTTGAATAGATGTTGTCTAGAATTGTTTACA
Source organism: Sardina pilchardus (assembly GCF_963854185.1). Classification (NCBI taxonomy): domain Eukaryota; kingdom Metazoa; phylum Chordata; class Actinopteri; order Clupeiformes; family Clupeidae; genus Sardina; species Sardina pilchardus. The sequence goes on along the minus strand of NC_085001.1, from coordinate 14,360,309 downwards.
AAGAGGCTTTTGGGGTTGTAATCTGTTGCTTCTACAGATGCTGAAAATCTGTCAAACTGCCGAGACACAGTAGGAAACACTGGCAAACATATATTTTTATTTCTGCAAAAGCAGGCAGGTCAATCAGAGGTTGAATTTACATTTACAGCTGATTGTATTTAGGTCATAGGTCATTTATTCTAATTATTTTTAATATTTTCATCATTTTTTTTCTTGGTCTTCATAAATGGGGTAAGAGATACATGCTCAACACTTTTTGTACAAGAAAGTCCGTGGGAGAGTTGAATACTTCCTTCCCTTCCTTCCTTACTCCTTTCCTATATTCGCTTCCCAAAGCTGCAACACTCATTACTGCAGCAGGGAGCTAGCCTGGCTAATACCAGAGCAATTCTCAACTGAGAATACTCACAACAGTTGCACTGATGAGCTTTTATCGAGCCAAAGCCCAGGATAGAGTGTGTCAGTGAATGTGGTTTGGACCTTGTGCAGGAGGATCATTGTGTCAGAGATGTAGAAGGCCAACGTTCCTGCCCTGTAATCCACATACACTCCTATTCTGGAGGTGGCCACTAGAGGGAGATTAGTGTCTTTATTATTGTGCCAGAAAGAAGACTTGGAGCGGGACAGTTCCAGAATCCAGGACTTATCATTACATCCAAACCTGTTCTCACCCCGTCCTTTCCTGCTGATATTTTTATACGAGACTGCTATACCAACCTCATCCCCACTCCACTCAACCTCCCAGTAGCGTCCTGACACACCCTCTTTACACAGCACCTGCCACCAACCATCAAATCTCTCTGGATGATCAGGAGCTGACTGGAGCTCAAAGCTCCTCTCCATCCTCCTGTTCCCCTCAGACAGACGGAGCGTTCTGTGTGATGTGTTTGCATCCAGTGTGAAATGACAGGAGTCTGATGGACAACACAAGATTTTTTTTTTAATTTAACATCTCGCTGAGAGAAAGGATTGTTTTTGTCTGACCCTGCATATATTTGCATTAAAGTGAGTTCATGTGGAAGGTACTTTACTTACTGTACTGTATGTGTGATCTGTGTTGTTTTTTTTCTGTTTGGTCAAATGTTTGTGAAAGAAAGACCATACTTTTTCCATACTCAAATTTCCAAACGTATGTATTATGTATGAAAACATTGGAATTTAACAATAATATTGTACAATTAGTTTTGGGACCTAAATATTGGGTAGACAAACTTGGAGCAAAGTCTGAGACAGTGCAGCAGCCATCTTCCTGGATGTTGTCTGATTTGACACAGAATGACTCATCTGTATAGGCTGATTGGACTTAACAAGGTGGGATAAACAAAACTAAGGCCAAACACCTTATGCGGCAAGAATGACTATTGTCAACCCTGAACTGTTTAAACATGTTTTTTTTTTTGTTTTTTTTCCAACTGACTTTTGATCTACAGTAGTGCTGCATGAAATGAGACGGTGAAACTCACATCTTAGGAATTCCTCTCTGGTTGTAGGTTCCGATGACAAAAGACCATGGACTTTAGTCATTACTGTAATAGAAAAAAATCACAAACAACATTTACTTGTAAGTAGTGTAAATGTCAACACTGTATCCTAACCTTTGGTGAAATCAGTACAATTATAGTGTGTCTCAGAGAGGTGGCCAACCTGCGGCAGATATCTTCATGACTTCCTCTTTGCAGAAATCCTCCAACTGCCCCTTTAGTGAGGAGACAGATTTCTCGACAGTCTCAAAAGAGAGTCCTTGGTTAACATAGATACTGGATACGTTTGTAATCTCTGGTCGGTTGCTCACTGACTGGAAAGTAAATACAGAAACATGTGACAGAGAGAGAGAGAGAGAAAGGAGGGCATGTTCTCAATTAAGCATTCAGTTCATGCAACGTTAAATTAGGGATCTGTATTTCAGGACCGGTAAATACTGTTGATAGTTGATATGGAATATTTGATCTTATTTTTAACAACATGTGTTAATCATTATTATACACGAGACCAGTTAGATATTGGGATGGGTGATAGACTATCTACAGTATATCACTGTTTGTCATGGTACAACACTGTAAAAATATGAAAATAACATTCAACATGATCATTTTCAGACTTGACAAATAAATCTAACAATTAAACAAACTTGTTTTAGTCTTCCAGAAACATTCTTTACAGCATGCAGTCCACTAAAGTGCTACAGTAGGTAAGTTAATCTCATCAGCACATCCTATGCCCTCATAACCTATCAAAAGTTACCTTGAGGAAATGGATGTGATCCTCTGTGTGCGAAAGCTGTTCCAGCTCAGCATCTCTCCTCTTCAGCTCAGCAATCTCCTGCTCCAGCTGCTTCAGGAGGCCTTCAGCCCGACTCACCTCAGCCTTCTCCTGAACTCTGATCAGCTCTTTCACCTCAGAGCGTCTTCTCTCAATGGTAAGTATCATCTCGGTAAAGATCCTCTCACGGTCCTCCACTGCCGTCTGTGCAGAGCTCTGATAGACGAAGACATACGGGGCATATAAAGCGGTCCACTCATTCAGCTCTTTCACAACATTTAAAGTGTGGCTCAGAGGAACTGGGAAGTGGTATGCGTGGTGGACGATATGCGGGATTCTCTTTTCGGGTTTAACTGGGTAACCTATTCCGACGCACCTGTCCCCACAAAAGACGTGTGTAAAAGCGTTTTGTAAACCCTCTATAGTATAATCATTTATATCACCATTGATATACTTATTAATACCAACCATCATGACTTACAGTAATACCAACACACTTTATTTCTCTTCGCTTTCCCCTATACCTCACCTAACCATTACCAGCCATCAACCATCTCTGTGCCTGTCCCTCATCAAACCTGAAGTCACATCCCTCTGACTGCCCTACCATCGCCATTGCCATCACCATCCCTATGACTGCCCTACCATCGCCTGCTGTGGTTCCCTGCCCGAATCCTTGGCCCACGCATCCTAGCAACCCATCACTTTCTGAAATAACTAATGGATTACTAATGGACAATTTATTCCCTACACTGGACTATTTGAACTTTCATTGTCATTGTAACTTTCAAACTACAAATGACTTTACTGTAACTGACCCCAGGCAGATGGGTTGGGCCCTTGAGTCGTGGATCTGGTTTCTTCCTATATGTATCTCCAATTCTAGGGAGTTTTTCCTTGCCCCTGGGCTCTCTTTGAATGTTTAACACTCTGTAAAGCGCCATGAGACATGTGTAATGTTTTGGCGCTCTATAAGTGAAATTAAATTGAAATTGGAAGTTCTCTTCTGGCTAACTGGAGGAGCCATAGAGGGCTGAAATGGCTCCTCCAGCAGACAGCTGATGTGGTGCGTACTCACCTTGAGAGTCTCTACAGCCTTCCTCAGCTCCTGTAGCTTCTTCTCTCTCTCCAGGATTCTCTGCTGAAATGTCCTCTGGGTCTCTTCTAGGTATGTCTGTGTTGAACAAATGCATCACATCCACACCATAGAATTACTAGGCCTGTTAGGGTGAGCTCACAAACACATAACTAAGATGTTGATCTTTAATGTTAGTGATGAGACCATCTGATTTCTACTAGAGTGGTTTAATGCTGCTGTTATTCGCTCTCTAACTTGCTGTCTGGATGAGTTATAGCCTGCTTCAATCAAGTTGTACACCATAAAGCCCATGTTATATCACAACTCTTGTCCTTACCTGTTTCTCCTTTCTCCCTGCAGAGGCTGACACAGTGTCATGGCCTTTGTGATCATCCACCATGCAGAGAAAACAAACACAAGTTTGGTCCGTACGACAGAATATCTCCAGAGGCTTCTCATGTTGGATGCAGATCCTCTCCAGTAGCTGACCTGTTGCATCAACCATCTTGTGTTTTCGTCCAGGATGTACATCGTTGTGAACTTTGTAGTGAGTTTCACAATAAGACAACAGACAGTCCAGACACGACTTCACAGCTTTGAGTTTTCTCCCTGTACAGAGATCACACTCCACTTCCCCGGGACCAGCACATTCAACAGGAGCAGGAACAACAGCTTGAATTCTGGTCTTCCTGAACTGCTCCACAAGCTCAGCAAAAACATTATTTTTGTATAGAACAGGTCTTGTAGTGAACGTGTGTCTGCACTGGGGGCAGCTGTAGACTCCCTTCTGATCCTCTTGATCCCAGCAGTCCTTAATGCAGCCCATGCAGTAATTGTGTCCACAGGGAATAGTCACTGGATCCCTGAGAATGTCTAAACAAACTGGACATGTGAAAAGGTCCTGGTTGCGTGTCATGACCTCTGCCATTCCCACTACTCTGCTGAAAGACAATTCAGAAAGTTCTGGACTTCACGAAGCACTTCACTTTCAATTTCATTTCTCCTGAATTATGCATTGACAGTAAAAGAATTCTATGCACAACTTCCTCATTCTGTACAGTGTGCCAAATGACTTAACAAGGCCTGCAGGGGGCGCATGAGACCATAGCAAACCCATTTTCCCACTGAAGTGGATTTGCTAAAGCTGTTATGTGTAAGAGGCTCATCTTTTTTGTCATCATGTCAAAAGGATTCATGGTTCAGATAACATGATCAACAGTCTGGTAGTGGATGAACTCTGGGTTGGGGACAGGGTCCAAGCATTCCAAGCATTGTTAAAGGGATATTCCGCCATTTTTGGAAATACGCTCATTTTCCACCTCCCCTCGAGCAAAACAATCGATATTTACCTTGTTCCCGTTCATCCAGCCATTCTGTGAGTTTGGCGATACAACTTTTAGCTTCAGCCTAGCATAGATCATTGAATCGGATTAGACCATTAGCTTCTCGCCTGCTAGCTTCATGTTTAAAAGTGACTAAGATTTCTGGTAATTTTTCCATTTAAAACGTGTCTCCTCTCAAGTTAGAAAGTGCAATAAGACCAACTGAAAATGAAACCTGGCGTTTTTCTAGGCTGATTTGACATGGAACTACACTCTCATCTGGCGTAATAATCAAGGCAACTTACAAACTAATGGCACTACTACTGCTTGTTGTCTATGGGGACTATTTTCAGATGCTGTGTACGATATCACTGCGCCTATGGTACGTTTGCAAGTTGCCTTGATTATTACGCCAGATGAGAGTGTAGTTCCATGTCAAATCAGCCTAGAAAAACGCCAGGTTTCATTTTCAGTTGGTCTTATTGCACTTTCTAACTTGAGAGGAGACACGTTTTAAATGGGAAAATTACCAGAAATCTTAGTCACTTTTAAACATGAAGCTAGCAGGTGAGAAGCTAATGGTCTAATCCGATTCAATGATCTATGCTAGGCTGAAGCTAAAAGTTGTATCGCCAAACTCACAGAATGGCTGGATGAACGGGAACAAGGTAAATATCGATTGTTTTGCTCGAGGGGAGGTGGAAAATGAGCGTATTTCCAAAAATGGCGGAATATCCCTTTAATATTTGTCCCTTTTCCAATTTAAAGTTTGTGCTTCAGCTAAAAAGCAGCCTGCATTATTAACAACATTCACATGCAACATCTTTACAACAACCTTCACGCCTAACAACCTGTCAAGTTGGACAACTTCATACAGCCCTTTAAAAAGGGTTTTGTCAAGTTTTTGCCTGAAATTGCACAGCGCCTGCTTAGGGGGACACTGTTCCCACTTAGTTTGGCTTATAATCAAATGCTTGAACTCGTTGGAAAGCTGAGACACTTTAGTATCTTGAGAAACAATCAGAGGAACTGTGTAATGTACTGGCACAGAGTTACAGAGGCTGTGTTTTTTCTTTTTGCCGGATAACAAGCATCTCTAACTTGATATGACTTTGAAACATAACTGAGCCCTAGCAACAGAACAGTACTTTAGATCTTTATTTGCCAAGGTTCATTTTGTAAAATACCCTCTGGAAACTACCCACTTTGGTTAATTACATACTGACAATTAAATGCTTTCTACATATGAACCCCTTTGTGTAGAAGCATAATCTTGGTATCAAAATGAAAGTAACACTCTTTTTGTACTTCAATGGTACAGTATGCTGTATCTACTTATTGCTAAGGATATACACTGGAGGATAAGGATAATAACTCCTCATCTAGATATGCTGCATCCCTGTATCCTTTCTGTTTCGGTTCTTTACGAAAAAATGTACCATTGCCAGCATGATGGCCTTGAGCTGAGACAGTAAAACAAAGCAAAGTAACCTATTCTATAATAGCTGTGTGAGCATTCTCTCTTCAACACACACAAAAGGTGTGCGTGCATATAGTTCTGCATTAAGTTGAATTTGATAACATGTTTATGTTGTGTAATGTATGTGTGTAACAAAGTTAAAAGTGTAGTGTATTATGATTTGCGCTAAAATAAAACAGTCTTGTTTAACAATTGTGAATGGGAGCCACTCTTGGTCATGGTGTACTGTATACTGCACATCTGCTGTGTGTTGCTTTCCTACCTGATGATCAGAGAAGTTGTGTGCTTTCCAAGCACTCCACCCTATACGTTTTCAAACAGTAAACTGATGATGAAGTTGATGTATCCCATGTGTTATATTATTTTCTATGAACTTCAACGATCATACTGCATTTTGCATGTTTTGATAGAAAGTCTGTTAATGTTTTCCATTCGACCATGAGTTCATGCATACGTTACTAGCCATAAACTCTGCTAGCCATGCTTTTAATAGGCCTACTGTTTTATCTAGCATGCATGCATTGGATGAATGGTTGCTGATAATGGGCATATTACAGTACACTTGAGCCAGTCTCACTGACATGAACATGATGTAATTCTGTTACCTTAAAATAACAGCTTCAAAGTAATTTTGATGCCACACTTTTTTACAAGTATATCTCTCTGACATGAAGCCAATGGCCTGGAGAGCCTGGTATAGCAGTGCACAAGTTTGTTGTCGCAGGAAGGAGATCCTTTTCACACCTTTACCCACACACACAGGTATGCACACACTCACACATACGCACTCACACATGCATAAACATACACACACACACACACACATCTACACCCCCCACACTCAAAAGCGAAAACTCGCACAGAGAGAAGCACACATACACAAAAGCAAGTGCACACAGGAACACAACAATTTACATACAAAAATGACAAGAGTAGGGAATGGAGTAGGAGATGGAAACAAATTGACAAGCGTGATTTATTTTTGCGGTGAGAATGTGCAGGACTGAGCGGCAGTCATATTTTGTAGCGCTTTGCGGTATATCTAGTTGTGTAAGATTTAGGCATACACATCCTTTACTGATAATGAAACAATAATGAAATGTGGACACACACCACTTGGTGCAGCCAAGGAGTGTTCTGACTTTTACCTGTCACCTCTGTAGTCGTTGTGGCTACCTGGACGGGCCGTGTGTTGTTCCATCTCAGATAGTAGAGACACTGCTGGTGGCAGCCACAGAACATCTCCAGAAGCTTCTCATTCTGAAAATGAATTATGGTCTTTCAGCTGCTCCACTGCATCCAGCCCATCATGTTGACCTTCAGGTCTAAATTCTCCAGACGCCCGGCAACCAGATGCAGAGTCTGATAAGCCTGCATCTGCAGCACAGCGTCTGACAGACCTGCGTTTATGCCCAGAGTATAACTCACACTTTCCTTAACAAAGAAACAAATTTCAAAATATTTATTTCACTCTGTAGTCTTCTCCTGTACATTCCCAAAGGCTTGTATTGAATTTAAAGGAGCATTCACATAGACCTCAGTTTCTCAAAGGAGAATACACATCTCTGTTTCTCAAGTTCTTCTTTGTCTGTGTCTGTACTAGCCCTACATTTGCATCTTTATTTTGTATCAATTTGTTCATGATGTGTGTGGTCGATGACAGCTGTTTTTTCCTCTTCTGCTTTGTATTATATCTTTGGTCTTTAGTTGGATTATTGAAAGACTTGACCGCACACTGTTGATAGCAATTTGCCACAGCATTTTTTTGTTGTATGTCTTTGGAGAGATTTCAGACGGTGCGTTCAGAACATGTGCTTCACGAATGGAGAAGGTTGAATGCATGTTTATGTGGGTTCATATGAAAATACATTTTCTTTATTAATCTATCTTGAGATACCTTATAAGAATCAACTCAACAGATTCCTAATGATCAATATGACCGCCGCTCAGTTCTGCACATTCTCTCCACAAAAATAGATGACGCTTGTCAGTGCATCTCCTTTTTGTGCAATTGATATGCATATATCTCCTACTCTTGCAACTCATGTGTATGAACGAGTGTGTGCATGTGTGGAATCTGTGGATGAGTGTTTATCTGCACGTGTGAATCTGTTGATGTGTGTGTGCATTTGTGTGTATGTGTGTGTGTGTGTGTGTGTGTGAGAGAGTGTGACATTATCATTCCTAACTAGCAACCATTCGCTAAATAGCCCCATCTGCAGGCCGTTGGGTGACCAGTCACTAAATGTACAAATAAATACCTTTTATTGTATGGCCCCCCATGGATGAAATTCCACAAAACGTGGCATACTCCCAGAGAATGTCAGGTTAATAATACACACTCAATTTGGTGCAGTCCATAACATCTCATCTGAAAATAGGGGTGATTAAAGCAATATTACATTGTATTTAAATGTTTTACCATGGAGGTGCAAATCACAATTTGTTTTATTTAAGGCATTAAGATCAATTTCCAAAAGATGATTTTATATTCCTCTTTGTAGTCAACTTTAGCATGTGTTCCAATACTTATGGAGGTAACTGTATGTGCTAACAACATAATACATGTGAGTCACAAAAGCTTAATTGATCCAATAGCTATCCCAAACCCTGGGTATAGAGGTTGAGTAAATGTGGTCTGGATTCTGTGCAGGAGGGTCATTGTGTCAGAGATGCTGTAGAAGGCCAGAATTCCTGCCCTGTGGTCCACATACACTCCTATTCTGGAGCTGTGCAGAGGGAGTTTAGTCTCTATATTATTGTGCCAGAAAGAGGAGTTGGGCCATGAGAGTCTCAGACTCCAGGACTGATCATTAAATCCAAACCTAGAGTTATTATGACGTCCTTTCCTGTCAATGCTATAATGTGAGATTGCAACACTAACTTCCCCACTCCACTCAACCTCCCAGTAGCAGCATCCAGACACACCCTCTCTACACAGCACCTGAGACCACCCATCAAATCTCTCTGGATGATCAGGATACTGGACCTCATTAAAACTCCCTTTAACGCTCCTGTTCCCCTCAGACAGAGGGAGCCTTCTGTTTGCTGTGTTTGGATCCAGTGTGAAGTGACAGGAATCTGATGGAGAAGAGGACAAGACAGGACAAAGTTAAAATGTCACTGGATGACCCAGCAAGCAAATGTTAAACGAGTTTGTAGTCAAGGTTAGGTTAAATTTGACTTAAAAGCTGAATAAAAAAAATATTCTTTTGGAAATTGATCATAATGCCTTAATTTGGAAAAATAAATAAATAAATAATTTGCATTGAGCTCAATGAGCATGACACCAGCTACTAGGCTAACTGAAAAAAAAACACCAGTCCAATCTCTAGGTATAGTGAAGAGTATGAAGTGGAGCTATTTTAATCCCAAAGGCCAAGGATCCTTTGGGATCAGGATGCATAGGATCCTGGATCCATGAAATAACTGGCCTTTAAAAATAAAAATCGGCTTGCCTCTATGGGAATTTAACATAGGGGTGTACTCCTTGAACTCCTTTCCACCACCTGTATTTTAAGGAAGAACATTTTATTTACGATACTGTACATTACTCATTCACAAGGAAATTGGTGTCCTTAAGGGTTGGATTTGTCCTCATTTTCTTTTTAATAAGACATTAAGATCAATTTCCAAAAGATGATTTTGTATTTCCTTTTGAAGTCAACTTTAGCATGGGTGTATTCAGTTATGTAGAGCACTGTACTGTATGTATGCATGTGTTTGAGAGTCAGTGTATGTGTTTATCTGATGGTGGATCGGTGTATAACTGAACAAGAATTAATTCATGACGGGGGTCCTTCATTTAGGCCTACTGTATGTGTATGGTCAATGTGTTCTAACATTGTATTTATTGGTAAAAAAATAAATCAGACTTTTGACCTGTAACAAACAGAGTGAAATACTGTACATACTCAAGGCACTCAGACCAACACACATGCATATACCCACCCAGTATTTTCCTATACTACTGCTAACCATTACATATGCCATTTCAGCCAATAAACATTTTGTTTCGGGGGCACGGAGAGAGGAGGTGTATTGGCTGATGAGGTCAAATCTGGCAGGTGCTACAGGTCTGCCAAGGAACGTACCTTCAGATCTAGAGACAGCTTTTTCTCTGAAGGCCATCAACACACTGAACTCCACAGCAACTGTGCTAAGCTAAAGCTAAAAACGCTGCTCCCAAAGCAGGACAATGCCCGGATGGATTTTAGCCGTTTTTCTTTCACTGTTCTAACTCTGGGGGTGACCGAGACTGGCTTAATTTCATTTTTGGGTGGCGTATTCCTTTAACAGCCTTCTTAGCCATCAAATGCTCAGTGAGCATAGCCTGCCGCTAGGGGCGTGTAGATTTCTAGGCTTTAGTGATCAAGCTGCGTCAGGGAAATGTATATCCTCCACTTTTTTAAACAATAAAACAATTTTCAATGTTGCAATGTACTCGTGGTTGTGGACCACTGGCGCAAGAAACATAGACTTAAAAAAATAATATTGAATTACACGTTTAAGTTTTCAACATATCTGCATGAGTTTACTATACAAAAAACATCAACAACCCTGTGGCATTTCACAGATATCAAGGAAACAGATGTAATTGAACTCAGCTGAACCTAATGAGGCTTCACCTGCTACTCTAGGCGTTGCCAAAGTCCGGTTTAGCCTACATTAATGCATACGTGCATCCCACTCGCAGGCCACATGGGCTGGAGGGTTACATCTTCTCGCCTATTCATGGGTTTCATCAGGTACCTTTCCACAGGTGTAGTAATCAAGCACCATGCAGTCTGCATTGATAATCAAGGTGCTTGATTTTATTCACCTGTGGAAAGGGACCTGATGAAACCCATCACATGCCTACTACCAAACTATCTATAAGAGAGATGGGATGCGTCTTGCATGAGTTAATGTATGAATGGCCTGAGCTAATAAAAAATAGGTATAGGCTATATCGATAATCACCCTGTTTGATCAGTTAGTTTGAGTTTTTTGGCAGACTATACTGTAGGTGTAAGAAGCCGCGACCGCACAGCCCAGGCTGCAGAAGTGCCGCAATGGCGCAGCAAATTATCTTAGGAAAAACAATATATTTAAGCTCACGATATTCACACCGGCCCAAAACGTTAACGGCCCACCGGGAATGCTCCCGAATCTCCCGATTAGCCACCCGGGCACACACACACACACACACACACACACACACACACACACACACACACACACACACACACACACACACACACACACACACACACACACACACACACACACACACACACACACACACACGATACATGCGTAGCCTAATTGCACTAGTAGGGGGAACACGGGGCACCGTGTTTGACTTAAGTGCGCTGATAAAGGGGTGGGTGATCGATTTGCCTGGCCTCGATTGATTCAGTTTCAGCACCACCGTGGTGAACAGCTCTCGTTAAGAGCTTCTTAAGAAGCCTCTTTGGCTTGATCTTAAGGTTCTCCTAAGAAGGTAGGCTAGTTACAGTAAGAACGCTTCTGGGAAACACCCGTATCTTAGCGCTCCTTCTTAGCGATTCCTTCTTTGGAGCCTTCTTAAGTCCTTAAGAAAGATCGCATTTGGGAAACGCGGCCAGTGTCTGTCTGTCTGTCTGTCAAATGTGTGTCAAATGTGTGTACATGTGTCAAACTCACATTGCAGGAATTCCTCTCTGGTTGTTGGTTCAGAAGGGAAAATAACTCGGACTTCAGTCACTATTGTAATAAAAAGAATTATATTATAAACAACCCTGGGTTAAGGAAATGTCAACATTGCACCAGCCTTATCTCCTGTTTTTATATTGAAAAAAATCAAGGTTTTGTGACATTAAGTTCCTAAACTGAATGTCAAAGACACATCCCTTCTCCCACAGTAAGCAAGATAGCATGGAGACACCTGAAGAGTCTCAGAATTTCATTTTATGTGATGTTTGAAAATATCAAGCTCCTTAAATTCAGCTGACTAGCACAAATAAAAGAAAAAGTTGTGAGTCATTATATTTCAGAAATATGACCAACCAGCTGTGGAGATCTTTATGAATTCCTTCTTGCAGAAATCCTCCAGCTGTCCCTTTAGCGTGGAGACAGATTTCCTCACATTGTTAAAAAACAGGCTTGAGCTGACATCAATGATGGATAAGTCTTTAGACTCAGGTAGGTCACCGACCGATTGATAAGTCTAAGAAACAAGACAGAGAGAGAGAGAGAGAGAAAGAGAGAGAGAGAGAGAGAAGAGAGGGGGAGGATAAGACAAGTTAAATTAATTTAGGATATCCAATTGATCTGGAGAAAATTGTGCACAAAAAGAACAACAGTTACCTTGAGGTAATGGATGTGGTCCTGTGTGTGAGAAAGCTTCTCCAGCTCAGCTTCTCTCCTCTTCAGCTCAAAAATCTCCTGCTCCAGTTGCTTCAGGACTCCTTCAGCCCGAATCACCTCAGCCCTCTCCTGAACTCTGATCAGCTCTTTCAGTTCAGAGCGCCTTCTCTCAATGGAGCAGATCATCTCAGAAAAGATCCTCCCAGTGTCCTCTACTGCTGTCTGTGCAGAACTCTGTTAGGAGACACACAAAAAGAAGGGGGCCATCTAATGTGGCTAACTCACTCAGTTCTCACAGCGTGACTCAGAGCAGCTGGATAGTGGCTCAGCATTATACATTTCTTTCCAGCTGAGAACCCTGACTGGCCCATTACTGGTCAGTACTCACCCTGATAGTCTCCACAGCCGTCCTCAGCTTCTGCAGTTTCTTCTCTCTCTCCTGGATTCTCTTACGGATATTTCTGTGGGTTTCGTCCTATATTGAAAAAAATGCATCACAATCCATACTGTACGGTTATGTTATTAAAATGATTTTTTTAACATTCCTGAAGTAGGCTAACAAGCTGTAAAAGCCGTAGTAGCCACTAAAAGTTGATTTACAATGTTGCTGAAGAGCCTACAGCTGAAAGTCAATAAACTTGGCTTTGAAGCAAAAAACAATGCAAAAGGAAAAATAATGCCTTAAATGCAGCATTTTACTGTAATCATGGTCATGAAGAGTTGATAAAAAATTACCCATACTGCAATGCCCCTTATGCACAGTATATCCCAATAATAGATAGGCTATGGTCCATAAAGTGGGAATCTCTGTTATCCTAGTTTTTAACCCTGTGATGATGGTCTGTCATCTTACCACACAAGTCCCATCTATAACTGAAAGAACACATGTCCTACCTGTTTCTCCATTTTCCCAGTAGAGGCTGACACAGTGTCATGGCCTTTGTGGTCATCAACCAGACAGAACAAACAAACACAACTCTGGTCCGTGCGACAGAATATCTCAAGAGGCTTCTCATGTTGGGTGCAGATCCTCTCCTGCAGCTGACCTGTGGCATCAACCACCTTGTGTTTTCGTCCAGGATTTACATCGTTGTGAACTTTGTAATGGGTTTCACAGTAAGACAGCAGACAGTCCAGACACGACTTCACAGCTTTGAGTTTTCTCCCAGCACAGACGTCACACTCCACCTCCCCGGGACCAGCACATACAACAGGAGCAGGAACAGCAGCTTGAATTCTGGTCTTCCTGAACTGCTCCACAAGCTCAGCAAAAACATTATTTTTGTATAGAACAGGTCTTGGAGTGAACGTGTGTCTGCACTGGGGGCAGCTGTAGACTCCCTTATGATCTTCCTGATCCAAGCAACCCTTAATGCAGTCCATGCAGTAATTGTGTCCACAGGGAATAGTTACTGGATCCCTGAGAATGTCCAAACAAACTGGGCATGTGAAAAGGTCCTGGTTGCTTGTCATGATCTCTGCCATTCCCTCTGTGCTGCTGAACGGGACAATTCACAGAGCTCTGGACCTAATAAAACACTTCAGTTTCAGTTTCATTTCTCCTGAATTCCATGCACAACTTCCTGGTTGGGTACAAGTGCGCTAATGAGTCGACAGGGCCTGCAGGGGGCGCATAAGGCCATAACAAAACCCATATTCCCAATAAAGTGTGCTTTGTTAAATTGTAGGCTGTACATTTTTTTTGGTTCAGATGAAGTGACCAGAGTCTGCTAATTAGTGAAGTCTGGGTTAGGGCTAGGGTTCATACAAGAAATTTAAACTGAATAAGAATTAGAACAGACCTAATGACAATATAGTTCCTGATGTGTCTGTGTTCTAAGGGGGAATCACAAAATATGCACATTCCACTCAACAGCCTACAAAATAAATACATCTGAATGTTTTCAAATGTACATGCACAACGCTAAATAATATATTACTATACATAAATAATGTAGATTAAATAGAGAAATAAGAGAAATAAAGAGAGCAATAAAGCAATAAAAAGAAATGTGCAACAGTGCAAGATTGATTATATGACATTAATAATGTAGTGAAGCAGTTAAACCTGAATTAAGGTTAAGCAGGCGTTGTATGTTTCAATACAAGAATAGATCAGCTTGTAGTAGGCTAAACACTTTTAATCTGACCCCTATCAGTTATTTTCTCTGTGTGTCTGTGAAGATGCTGTCATCTTCTCTGTTTTAATTGAATGCTTTTTGCACATGTAGCTGGCTATTAACTGAGCAATTGTCTACAGGTGGGGCCAATGAGTTAATTGGGCTACACCCATTTTGGTGCTCTTTAGGGACCAGGGGCCGGTTTCCCGAAGCCTTCTTAACGCTACGTAGTTCGTAACCTCTATCTTAAGCTCTACCTTAAGTACCTCACGCATTTCCCGAAACCTTCTTTGCTACGAATGTCTTTCGCACGTCGTTCGTTGGTAAGAGTGGTCTGGAGCACTCTCAGACCTCTCTTAGCTGCACCTTAGCAATGTTTCGACTCGCGACGCTAGTCGCCGCCACTGTACCCTACAGCAATTTCCGTTACGCATGCAACTCATATGATACAAAATCACTATTTTGGTTCGCCAATGATTTTATGTAAGTATGCTAATTTAGAAAATAGTTTCTGGAAATGTTTTCATGCAAATATGAAACGTGCACGCATTTGAAAATAGTTAAAAGCGCTTTATTCTTTGCTTCCCCCCACCGTCCTACAATGTTTAGGCCTAATGTGCGGGCTTGCTGTCATGTTTAATGTTAACCAAAGGCACACAATACTGAATGAGGATGTTGGTCAATCAGCTGTGATTAAAAAAAGTCTACATAGCCTATTTCAACTAGAAAAGCACAAACCTCCCCCAAGCAAACACATGTAGCCTACGCCTCCTGCATCCAGACGGTGATACGAATCACTCACAAAATTAAATAGTTTCTTCCTTGGGTCATTTCAGATCTTCCCTGGAAATTTAATCGAAATCCATCTTTAACTTTTAGAGTTAGCCTATCTTGCAAACAAACGGACAAACAAACAAACTAGAAAAGCACTCACAGAGCGCAGACTTCTGCTTTCAAACATGAAGCGTTCGAATCTTTTTATCCATGCAGCAGACAAACTAACAGACCAACAAACAAACCCAGATGAAAACATAACCTACTTACCTACGTAGATCATTTAATTTCTACACTACGTTATTTATCATTGTGTGCTAATAAGTTCATCCACGTTGAAGTTGCGTGAATGGTGTGGGGGCGATAGGCTATTATAAGCAATGGTTTTGGTGCAAAGAACGCTTTCATAAGTCTGTCAAGCCTCCGCGTGAAATAAAAAATCGATTTCTGAGCAATCGATGTCACCTAATTCAGCACCTTCATGGTGGACAGTGCCTTATACGTCGGACGTAAGGAGCTTTTCGTAAGAAGACTCCCAAGTGATAGTTCGGGAACCACGACTAGAAAGGTAAACAACTTTGGTAAGTTATACCTTTGGAGTCTTCGTAGCTCGCTAAGAGTGAACGTTATCGGGAAACCGGCCCCAGGTTGTTGGTTTTGAGAGACGCTCGGATTGATATGCAAGTTACTGTGTTGTCCTTTTTAAAACAGTTTGATAAACTAATGAAAGAAGATGTTTTTGACTGTTTTATCTTTTAAAAAAACAAGATGATGGACTCCTTTTTCAGTGTCCCTTATTGCGCTTCTTTTTTCGAGTAGCCTACATTTTTTTTTTTATTTTTTTTTTTTAGATAGGGCCTACATTTTCAAATTCATATTTTACTTTAGATCTAAAATATCACAACAGTTCAATGTACATTTTGTGTAGAATAGATGCTGTCTTGAATTGTTTACAAAGGGGCTTTGGAGGCCTCTATGTAATCTGTTGCTTACAGATGCTGACAATCTGTCAAACAGAGGAAACGCAGTAGACACACAATGGCAAACATACATTTTTATTTCTGCAAAAGCAGGCAGGGCAATCAGACTGAATTTACATTTACAGATGATTATATTTAGGTCATAAGGTCATTTAGATTATATTTAATATTTTTATCATTTTTTTCTTGGTCTACATAAATGGGATAAAATAAAATATACATGCTCAACACTTTTTGTACAAGAAAGTGTGTGGGTGCAAAGGGTGACTGTCATTCTATCAATGAGCGTTATATACACAACTGACCCTTCCTTTCTGCCTTCCTCAATGTATTTGCTTCCCAAAGCTGAGACACTAATGTCTCCTGCTGCAGCAGGGAGCTAATTGTCAACTGAGAATATTCACAACAGCTTCACTAGCTGCGTTTCCATTACCCATTAAATTGCGCAAATTAAGAGTTGCGAAAAGAAATGTGCTTAATGGAAACACACACATTTCGAAAAAACTCACATGTTTCGATAAAAAGTTTTTGCGCTCGGGTGAGGTGGTATTTCGAGCGTATCGAAATTTGTATATTTCGCAAAACTGCAATGGAAACACTTTTTTCGCATCTGACGAGTCACGTGATCCAACAAACGGATGTTAGGAGGAACGAAACCGACGAAGAAGACTGCCGACAGGAAGTGGCACCGGGAGAATAATGTAAAACAATATTTTTTTTTTTCATTAAAAGTGGCTCGTGTCATTCTAAAATGTTGAATCCACAGCTGTGAACTTGCCGACAACACTTTCTCAAAAACGCTGCATAGGCTACGCAACCGCTCAACTAGTTTTGTTTACCCATAGCAACAACGTTGCTATGCTTTGCTGGTTTAACGTGATGAGAACGGTGCTGAAAGAAATCTAGATTCTAGTTTTAGAAACTAATCAACTGGGCTGATCTACGAAATATTCCACTGACATGGCTGTGACATGATTTAAGCATAGGCCTACTACAACAAACTCCTGTGAAATATGTCATTTTTAATTTTATGTTTCTGCCCCACCAAAACGTAGGCCTCCTCCGCTGATAATCAGCGTGCCGTGGTGGCAATTTGAATGCATTTAGTGTAGCAGGCTAAATCCCTATGGCTAAATCTGGGTAATGTTGATAACCACCATGTCTCCTAATGACTTACAGCACGCGAGAATACACGAGATTTTAATTTAGTTAGCCGAATGTAATGGAAACACCGCAATTGCGAAAATTGTGATATTCGACATTAAGACAATATCGACAAAGTTTTTGCGCATATTTGTAATGGAAACGCAGCTAGTGATGAGCCATTATTTAGCGAAAACCCAGGGTAGAGTGTGTGAGTAAATGTGGTCTGGATTCTGTGCAGGAGGGTCATTGTATCAGAGATGCTATAAAAGGCCAGAGTTCCTGCCCTGTGATCCACATACACTCCTATTCTGGAGCAGGGCACTAGAAAGAGTTCAGTACTTTGACTACTGTGCCAGAATGAGGAGCTACAGTAGGAGAGTCTCAGCCTCCAGGACTGATAGTTACAACCAAACGCATTCCCGCTAAACCCTCTTTTCCTGTTGATGCTTTCATATGAGACTGCTATATTCAATTCACCACTCCACTCAACCTCCCAGTAGCAGCGTCCAGACACACCCTCTCTACACAGCACCTGACGCTCCGTATCAAATCTCTCTGGATGATCAGGATATGACTGGAAATTAGCTCTGCCTTCCACCTTCCTGTTCCCCTCAGACAGCTGGAGATTTATGTGTGCTGTGTTTGGATCCAGTGTGAAGTGACAGGAGTCTGATGGAATAGAGGACAACACGAGAGTTTCTTAATCAACACTTCAATAAGCTGATCAAATACCTGTTACTGCTGTAAATAGAGATGGCTACGAGCTACGGTGGGATGGTGCGAAGACACAAGTTCAAGACGCAATCACAAGCCTACACTGTAAAAAATAAATGTGATATGTCAGGATTTTACTGTGATTTTTTACAGATTTTGTCTGGAATAAATTATTTTTGGAAATGCCATTTATTTTACAAAAATAGACTGTGATTTCACATGTCAAATTTGAAACAACAAGAAATCACTGTAACAGTGAAAAACACTATATTCATGTTCTTTTACAAAAAAAACCATCAGAAATGCATATATTTCTAATTGAAAAACGTTAAAAAAAATCTTTCGTAATTTCATATGGTTTGAAACATTGAAACTATGTTGAAGCCTAATGTTTAAGTGATATTGAAAGTGTCCCCTCTGTTTTACGTTGAATCAGCATTAGATTTTCAACTATACTGACACATGTGATCTTGTGAAGTGCTGTCCCAATCTCAAATACCTATCTGAGCCCATAGACCTCTGAAGTTCGCCTTAATAGGATCCAATGCTGCCAAATTTGCCCATATTTGGAGTTCCGGGTGTTAATTGAAGCCAACTGCCTATAGACCTCTGAAGTTCGCCTACAAAAAGGATCCAAAGCTGCCATCTTTGCCCATATAAGGAGATCCGGGAGTTAATTGAAGCTAACTGCCTATGGCAAGTTGCATTGTAAGTTAGCTTTGGGGTAGCAAAGATCAAAGTGTGCCGTCTTCACCTGCCGAAGATCACAGTATCCACTAGAAGGCAGTGGACAAAACTGTGTAGTGAAAAACGTCTGCATTTCAAATGTCATCATCCCCGCGAGAGTTTAACAGGTGCGACTATTGAAAATCCCCATGTTATTTTCCCATAGAAAAAATCTCAAGATACCGGATCTCCTTATTTGGGCAAAGATGGTGGCTTTTTTGTAGGCGAACTTCAGAGGTCTATAGCAAGTTGCATAGACCTCTGAAGTTCGCCTACAAAAAGGATCCAAAGCTGCCATCTTTGCCCATATAAGGAGATCCGGGAGTTAATTGAAGCTAACTGCCTATGGCAAGTTGCATGGTAAGTTAGCTCTGGGGTAGCAAAGATCAAAGTGTGCCGTCTTCACCTACCGAAGATCACAGTATCCACTAGACGGCAGTGGACAAAACTGTGTAGTGAAAAACGTCTGCATTTCCAATGTCATCATCCCCGCCAGAGTTCAACAGGTGCGATAATTGAAAATCCCCATGTTATTTTCCCATAGAAAAAATCTGATACCGGATCTCCTTATTTGGGCAAAGATGGTGGCTTTTTTGTAGGCGAACTTCAGAGGTCTATGAGGCCTCACACACTTAGCACCTGAGATCAATTAAGTCTTTAGTCCTTAGGGCTCACATTGGCTGAATCCCAGTAGCCTACAGCAGTTAGGGATTATGGGTAAGTGTTAGTTTCTTGTTTATAATGTTTAATTTTTCCTCATTACTCTTTATTGTGGCTTTTTGGGATGTGCACTGTATGTCATAGAACAACTGATTGAACATTCCACAGAAAATGACTGTGTAAGGGATTTGTCAGGATAACCACTATAGAGAGGACCATGACTAAAATACATGGACATTTTGGAGTATATGTATGTTTCTTCTTGGGTGCAATGCAAAATTGAATACTTTTTCAATAGCATTCCTCTACCCCCTTGGCAGTGTCACAAAGTTGGGCACTCAATGCTTACTTGCATTATGTGTCTTCAGAGGCACTGCTGGAGAAACCCGGGCCCTACAATAATGTTAGTATTATTGCGGAAGGGTTTCTAACATATGGTGTTATTGGGGAGGGAGCTCTAAATATGCATTTGATGGGATTAAATGGAGAAAAAAAAATTAACAGTAAATTATTGCAATAGTAAACCCAATATCATGTTTTTCCACATTTTTGCGACATGTTTTGAAAGATGAATCACATTATTTTGTGTGTCATATACTGTTATATCACATAAAATATAAATTATAATACAACCAATATCCATGAAAACCAACTAATAACAGCACATTTCTGTAAATGTAAGCATTATTATCCGTAATACAACATTTATTAACCATATTTGTAGGTAATTTCATTGTTTTGAAATGTGAAAATGTTTCTAATTAAACATTAAAAACATGAAAATGAGGCAAAATCCTTTTAAAATTACAACTACAAACTGTATGTTAATCATGGAAAATAACCGTATTTTTACGAGAAAGTAATTTTCTGTTACTTCACAGTATTTTTTTGGTACCGCACAGTATTTTTTTGGCGCCCCAGCTGCCGGAAATTTACTGTTTTTTTAAGAGGGTTTTTTTTACAGTGTAGCAGAGTGTGGAATGTGGATTCCAGTAACCTAATAATGTAATAACCTCCAGTTGATGAAATAATTCTTCGGTACAGAGATTATTACATTATTGAGAAATGCACTTCACATTATCACATTATTGGGGGTTATCAGGTTTTATTACATGTTTGAGTCATGAGGTTTATTATTATTATTATTATTATTATTATTATTATTATATTATTGGGAGTTATTACATTATTGGGAAATTATTACATTATGAGATTCCACAAGGCCCAACATCTGTTACTGCTCTACAAACATGACTGTAATAGAGTTAAATGAGGCTGTCAAAACTCACATTGTAGGAATTCCTCTCTGGTTGCAGGTTCCGCAGGCGAGAGAGTCTGGACTTTAGACACTATTAAAATAGAAACATCATATTACAAACAACATTTACTTAAAAATTTACTTTTTACTATTAACATGTTTTATTATTATTATTTGTCCATATATTTATACTATAACTGTTATACTACATGCTTACATTTTTTATTGTCCATATTTATTACTGGTCACTAGACTTTAACCTTGCACTGTTGGACTTATTTGCACTGCCGCCTTAACACACACCTCATACTGGATCACAGTACCAATCCTCAATACATTCATGTGCATCTTTATCTTTATTAGTATATTTTACTGTTCTTTTTCTTCTTCTTCTTTGATTTGGTTTTATCATCCTGCTTACATTGTAGTGTGTGTTGTGTGTGGTGTCTTAAAGGGATATTCCGCCATTTTTGGAAATACGCTCATTTTCCACCTCCCCTCGAGCAAAACAATCGATATTTACCTTGTTCCCGTTCATCCAGCCATTCTGTGAGTCTGGCGATAGAACTTTTAGCTTCAGCCTAGCATAGATCATTGAATCGGATTAGACCATTAGCTTCTCGCCTGCTAGCTTCATGTTTAAAAGTGACTAAGATTTCTGGTAATTTTCCCATTTAAAACGTGTCTCCTCTCAAGTTAGAAAGTGCAATAAGACCAACTGAAAATGAAACCTGGCGTTTTTCTAGGCTGATTTGACATGGAACTACACTCTCATCTGGCGTAATAATCAAGGCAACTTGCAAACGTACTGAAGGCGCAGTGATATCGTACGCAGCATCTGAAAATAGTCCCCATAGACAACAAGCAGTAGTAGTGCCAGTAGGTTGCAAGTTGCCTTGATTATTACGCCAGATGAGAGTGTAGTTCCATGTCAAATCAGCCTAGAAAAACACCAGGTTTCATTTTCAGTTGGTCTTATTGCACTTTCTAACTTGAGAGGAGACACGTTTTAAATGGGAAAATTATCAGAAATCTTAGTCACTTTTAAACATGAAGCTAGCAGGCGAGAAGCTAATGGTCTAATCCGATTCAATGATCTATGCTAGGCTGGAGCTAAAAGTTGTATCGCCAGACTCACAGAATGGCTGGATGAACGGGAACAAGGTAAATATCGATTGTTTTGCTCGAGGGGAGGTGGAAAATGAGCGTATTTCCAAAAATGGCGGAATATCCCTTTAAGCTATGGGGACCTTGAATTTCCCCTTGGGGATCTATCTATCTAAATAGGTAGTGTTAATGTCTGCATTGTATCTACCTAACCTTCATTTTTTATATCAGTAAAACTGTTATAACTGTGTGTGTGTGTGTGTGTGTGTGTGTGTGTGTGTGTGTGTGTGTGTGTGTGTGTGTGTGTGTGTGTGTGTGTGTGTGTGTGTGTGTGTGTGTGTGTGTGTGATGTGTCCAACCTGTGGCAGATATCTTTATGACTTCCTCTTTGCAGAAATCCTCCAGCCGCCCCTTTAGCAAAGTGACAGATTTCTTCACAGTCTCAAAAGAAGGGATTTGGTTAACATAGATGATGGAAACATCTGTAGTCTCAGGTGTGTTGCTCACTGACTGAAAAGTCTAAATACAGAAGAGATAGATACAGCATATAGATAGATAGATAGATAGATAGATAGATAGACCCGTTTAAATCAACAATCTGTATTTCATGATATGTGAATACTGTACCATTGATCTGGAATATGTTTTGTTAACTTTCACAAGAAGTTTCAATCATTATTGTACACGAGACCAGTTCGATATTAGGGATGGGTTTTAGAGACCATTATGTATCATGGCATTTCATGGTATTTTTTTTTATACCAACACAGTATAGATGACAAAATAGCAGTCACCATTTTACATGATCTTTATTAAGCATAGACTTGAGAGTTAATTAAATCTAACAATTGTGGGGTTTTTTAGTATTCCAAAAGCATTCTTTACATCAGATACTTAACCAGCATAGTCTGTTGAGTGCTGCGTGAGGTAATTAATGCAATTAGCCCATCCTGTCCCCTCATAACCTATCATTTGTTACCTTAAGGAAATGGATGTGGTCCTCTGTGTGTGAAAGCTGCTCCAGCTCAGCATCTCTCCTTTTCAGGTTAACAATCTCCTGCTCCAGTTGCTTCATGAGTCCTTCAGCCCAACTCACCTCAGCTTTCTCCTGATCTCTGATCAGCTCTTTCACCTCAGAGCGTCTTGTCTCAATGGAGTGGATCATCTCAGTGAAGATTCTCTCATTATCCTCAACTACTGTCTGTGCAGAACTCTGTTAGGAGACATACATCACATGGTATCTAAAGCAGGCCTCATTCAACTCTTCCACAAAGTCTATTATTACTAGTGTGGCTTAGAGGAACTGGGAAGATCACCTCTCCGGCTAACTGAGAGATTAAGTCCCTAAATGAACCCTGAAATGGCTCCTCAAGCAGTTAGCTGCTGTCTTCTCTTGTGGGCAGTACTCACCTTGAGACTCTCCACAGCCTTCCTCAGCTTCTGTAGCTTCTTCTCTCTCTCCAGTATTCTCTGCTGAATTTTCTTTTGAGTCTCTCCCAAATGTGTCTGTGTTGAATAAATACATCATATACTACTGTTAGGACACTCCATTACTAGGCCTGTTAGACAATTCCTCAAGTACAAACTGCAAAGGGTGAGCTCAGCTCAGCTCAGCAACATATGGCTGTGTTGAATTGCAACTTCATTCGAGAAGTGATTTTATAGTTGTTCACTCTCTAGTTAGCTGACTCTAATGGAACTCGAGGCAATCAGACTCACACTAGGATATGTTGGAAAGAGACCTCATCGGAGCCGTCACTGTAATAATCATATTTCTGCATAGGCTTATAATATTCCATTACGACACCCACTTATGAGCAAACAAGGCATTATGTAGCCTACTACGGTCATACTACTCTTCCTTTCTTGTAATACCCATGACATGTAGGGCCTACATCTCGCTCTTTTTCAACACTATGGCTATGCCAACATAATAGCCTAAATTGTTGGCAGCAGTATGTTTCCCCTTGGCAAAACTCTTTCTACATCTTTGTGCTAAGTTTATTTTATTCATATCATACCTAGCTTAATGCTCATCACACATAATCGATGACAACTGGATGTGAATACCTCTTTTTTTGTTTTCTCCTCCTTAAACACCTGAGAGGTGTTGTATGAAATCCGAGTCATATCTTTGACACCTCTGGCCTATATATGTCTATGGGTCTATAACATGCTTCATTCCAGTTGTAGGCTACAAAATAGCCCATGTTGTAGGCTACCACAGGCCTTACCTGTTTCTCCTTCCTCCCTACAGAGGCTGACACAGTGTCATGGCCTTTGTGTGCATCCATCAGACAGAACAAACAAACGCAAGTTTGTTCTCTGCGACAGAACACCTCCAGAGGCTTCTCATGACGGGAGCAGATCCTCTCCTGTAGCTGGACTGTGGCATCAACCATCATATGTTTTCGTCCAGGATTAAGTTCATTGTGAGATTTGTAATGATTTTCACAGTAACATAACAGACAATCCAAACAGGACTTCACAGCTTTGAGTTTTCTCCCAGTGCAGACGTCACAATGTACATCTCCAACTCCAGCAAATTCAACAGGAGCAGAAGCAACAGTTTGGATTCTGGTCCTCCTGATCTGCTCCACAAGCTCAGCAAAAACATGATTTTTGTTTAAAACAGGTCTAGGATTAAACGCCTGTCTGCACTGGGGGCAGCTGTAGACTCCCTTCGGCTCTTCCTGATGCCAGCAGCCCTTTATGCACCCCATGCAGTAACTGTGTCCACAAGGAATAGTCACTGGAGCTTTCAGCAGATCCAAACAAATAGGGCATGTAAAAAGATCTTGGTTACATGACATCGCCTCTGCCATTCTTCTTGAGTAGACTACACACACTACACACGAAGCTACAAGACAACCAGTTGCCAGGTCACGCGAGGAAAAATGGCATATCTCTGAAAACAAGCCCTAAAGAAAAAGTTATCATCCCCTCCCCGAACTCCTGACGTTAAATTTCTGGGGGCGGTCATGTTCGAGGAGCCCAGCGTTGAGTGCCTCTCATTTGGACTTTTACATCTTCCCTCGCTCTTCGGGCCTCGATCCTCACTGATCTAGAATGATGCGGCGGCAACAATGTCTATCCAGTGTTACTGTAGTTATAGTTATTTATTTTAGGTCTACGGTTATAAATCAGTGAGAACGACCCTCAAGGATCGAGCATCGAGGAGAGATGTGGAGAGGCACCCGTAGAGTCTACGCAGAGGCATGGTTTAAGTGCCCTCCGTGTACGGCGCTGTGTGGATATGCAGACACTTCAAATACGAAGAAAGCCCATAAGAAGCGGCCACATAAAAAAAACGCAACTCGCAACTTCTCAAAGAAACAAGCACGAGTCGCTTAGATGTACCGCAAAGCGGTACAAAATATGACCGCCACTCAGTCCTACACATTCTCTCCACAAAGGTAAATATTCCTTGTCAATGTTGTTTCCATCTCCTACTCCATCCCCTACTAGTGTGCATGTGCACTTGCTTTTGTGTGTGCTTCTGTCTCTGAATTTTTGCTTAAATAGGGCTCGGGAACAAGCCTTGCATTCTAGGCATAGCCGCCATATTGGTAGCGCACCGAGCGTAATGTCCATTCATTCAGATGCAGAAGACAAGAAGCAGAAATGTAGTATTAGCGATTCTTTTCCTCTTGCGATCATGGGTGGTGCTGTTACACCCCACTACACAGCAACATCCCAGCTAACAATTTCTGGTTAGGAGAACGTTTTTAGAACGTTTTTTTCCTGGTTAGGAAAACGTTGCCTGAAAGTTGCGAAAGTTGCCACAAGGTTCCCCAGGAAAGTTTTCTTGACGAAAATACTACGTTTTTTTCTGGTTGTTTATTTTGGTTAGCAGAACGTTCTCCTACCCTTTAGGGAACTTTACTATATTTGGTTGCATTAACGTTCCCCTAACCTCCCAGCAACAAAGTGTAAAGGGGGAAAAAATATGTAGAATTATCGTGACATTCTTGCAAGGCTCGCTGCACACTCGCCGTCTGCGACGACAGCCTATCTGTAACCTGGGAGAGCGAACATCTTTGATGGCTAAGGCAATGACTTATATGTGAAACTTCACTTACCATTAGCTGCTTGCTGAACTGCGACGAATACGACCCGTTAACATGTGCAAGTGTCAGCTAAGTATTTAAATGCGGTTAGGTCTAATACTTTCTTGTCTACGGTGTCTTTTCCTATAATAAACGATTAGTCAGATCAAAACATAAGCAGAGCAGGCGCTAGCCTAACACACTGTTTCAACATTCAAAACTGGCTGTTTTTATTGCATCGTATGCCATTAAAAGTCCTCGGTTCAGAATTATGATGGATTTTGGTTTATTTTGTTTTAAATTGGGACTGGGAATTGTGGGATAGGCTGAGTGAACAGCACAGTAACATAGGCTATAACTTGGACTACGTGTTAATATAAAACAATTCTCCCCCGGGAACATTGTGCTGTTTAAGATGCAGTCTCAACGTTTGAGAAATAATTCATTGGAGTCCTCATCATCATATTTTCAGAACAAATAAAGCTTTAAAAACATGAATGCATTTCAGGTGCCACTCTAATCGATTATGGATTAAACCAAAACTATTCGTCAGATTAGTTAGCATGAAATCGTTGTGTGCCTGCCTGGGACTATGGCTAGCTAGCTCTTCCACCCGGTTTACCCTGTACAGTGTTTTTTAAAAGCCTGTTGGACTTAATGGAACAAGTGCATGGAGAACGATGTGAAGAATGTGATCGATACCATACAGCCAGCCTACGTGAGTAACTTTATCTCTGTGTTATCCAAATGTCTTAAAGTTAGCGAGGTTGAGTCTGCTAAAACACCAACACCCCAGAACTCACGGAGATGAAAGTTTCTCAACCTACAGTAGCTTCTCGCGCTGGTCCCTTTAGCTGACGGGCTGGCTTCGGTCGGCCGAATATCAATCCAACAGAGGGGGGAAGAATAGAATAGGGCTATATGTCGATTTTGCAACAAATTATTCCGACTTTGCAGTGTGGCTGCTGGCCGTGTTCAATTGGAAACTCATAGAAACTCTGGGGCGATTTTCATCAATCAACCCCACGCACATAACCAGAGAATACCGTTATGGTTATACAAATAAGATACCTAAAAACAACTAAGTAGCAACGTTGTGTGAAAAGAGAAATGCAACCAGAATATAACGTTTTTTTCTTTAGTTGTAATAACGTTCGGGAAACTTTGATAACCTGGAGCTAACGTTCTCTCCAGGGTATTAGAAGGTTACTGATAAACTAACCACAGGAGAACCAGCGGCTAACGTTATTTGCTTGCTGGGATTCAACCAGAATATAACGTTTTTTTCTTTAGTTGTAAAAACGTTAGGGGAACGTTATTTGTTTTGACAACCTGGAGATAACGTTCTCTAAACGTTATTAGTAGGTTGCTGAAAAACGAACCATAGGGGAACCAAAAGCTAACGTTAGTGAAAGTTAGCAGAACGTTAATTGTTTGCTGGGATACGACCAAGAAGGCAAAAACGAAGTAACAGGAACACACTAATATAGGCGGGAGTAAATCCATAGTAATCCATAGTAAACAAGCTGCCAATATGGCTGCGCCCGCGAAGTTTTCACGTCATGATCCCGAGCCCTATTATTGTAGGCCTGTGGGGTCCCCCACGAACCAAATAACACCTTCCTGATATTCACAGAAAACTGTGTCAGGCCACCCACAGGCCACGAAGCCAGTTAGTGTAGGCCTACAGTAACATCAATGAATGGAATTCCTCGAAACTTGTTGTGCTTTCAATAAGTATTGTCATTGTAACAAGTAGGCCTACAACGAAATTACAGCACCAGCCTGTCCAACATTTACAGGGGGGGAACATAATAGGAAGGTGGGCAGAGGAAGAAAAAAAGCATAACATGAGGAGAGGGAGGAGAAAAAAGGCAACCCTCATACGATGCTCCTGTGGAGAGTAAAGTGTGGGAGCAGGAAAAACACCTCAGCATAAGCACATAATCATCACACATTACAACATGAGAGCACACAACTTACAACTGGGGGAGGATGGGGGGGTGGAGGTTGCCCAGCGCAGGTAGCAGCCATCTGGTCCTGCAGCCATAATTCGGCGCTGGTCACAGACCTGCTGACAGGCCGGGGGCATGAAGCGGTGAAGGCGTGGGATGGGGATGAGATGAAATGCATATCAGTATAAGTGTAGGCCTACGTGTATGAATAGGCCTGAGGAGTTGCTTAGCCCCACATCCCAATCTAGGCGCTTCAGTCCGAAAGTGGGAAGCAATAACATAGCATGTTGCCATGGAGACAACCTTGGTCAGGTCCAGGGCAGAGTCAACATTCCTGGGGGGGGGGGGAGGGATAACAAGAGCGTCTCACTGCAGTGATCTCCAGGGGAGTTGCTCCAATAGCGGCCTTGGTCAAGGCCAGTGCTGGTATGGGGGTGCCAAAAGCAGATAAGATTTGATTTGTTTGGTCTTGGGCGAGGAGCCACATTCCTTTACGTGGCTGCTCTCTAGTGTCCATCAATTCGTTTTAGCAGAGCCGTGAGCTTCTCCGTGATGTTAACCAAATAGTGGGTCAATTCCCTGTCCCTTTTGTCCCTGATGTTACATGAGTAACCGGTCATATAAAATTTAGTGTGTGAATCACGTATCTTCTCATATTTACTTTAAAAATGTTCATCAATCTAACTATACTCTTGAACATAAAGACAAAAAATGTCACTAGTTTATGATAACATTTCTTTCATAGGCCTATTCACTGTGGCGTGTTCAGAGTGATGAGAGATATGGAGATAGAGAGCATGAGCACCAGGCAGGGTCTGGTGACCTTGAGATGAATAAGGAGATTACCAATTATGG
The DNA here is from genome assembly GCF_963854185.1 of Sardina pilchardus. Lineage (NCBI taxonomy): Eukaryota > Metazoa > Chordata > Actinopteri > Clupeiformes > Clupeidae > Sardina > Sardina pilchardus. Next base: position 14,331,496 of record NC_085001.1, on the reverse strand, counting down.
TTAAGAATGAATCCCTCATACCATAATGGTCCCTCATACCTCGCCACAAATGTTGACATCATGGCCACGGCCTTGCCATACACACCTAAAGGTGTGCATTAGCCTACCTTGCGAAACACCTCCTTGTTGTAAGAGAAGTCAACATCCGATCCACTTTGGCCCACTATCACATAGGCTACCACCATGAGAAATAGCAGAAACAGTTAGTCACTGTTTCCCTATAGCCTAAGCTACGTGGGCTGGATAAACCTCATGCTGGTCACCTACACATCTATCTCCTCTGTTTCCTGTCCTTGTTTGCAGGGTCCAATCACAAACTGGCTTATCCACTAGACGCACCCGGATCATTGGTTGAATTACTATCCAAATGTTAGGAGTCTTTTGAATATGCATTGATCACACCCCTTGTGCAGTAGAAACAAAGAGCAGACTCCCCAGACTAATGTTCAATCTTAAAAGATTAAGCTTGGTATGGTGATAGCCAGACTATAAGATACGTGTATGTTTGGTCTAAATGTAAATGTATATATATTTTTTTTTATTAGGGAATAGGTCTATCATAGGGTTAATACTGGATAACCATGAACAATTTTTGAAGAAAATAGTGTAGTGTAACTTTATTGCTGATGACAATTAGCAAAAATGAAACTTTAAAGTAAAGCACTTCAGAGAGTGAATTTAAAATACACAGACAAAGGGAGATCATCTGTCCATGGGTTTGATATCAGAAGTAGTGGTATCATCTAGTGGTTTTTATTTTGTATTACAAAACAATTACAATGGGACTGTAGTAACACAGCATCAATTCAATGCGATGGGACGTTTGGAATGACATAGCCTTGAAACATGGAATTTGTCTTGGTTTTGTGGCACAGACATGTATCTATACAAAAATGTATGCTCATACATGCTCAAATAGTTAAAATTCAATTCAGTTCCGTTTCAATCATTTCAACAAGTTCAGGTAACTCAGCAGGGCTGTTCAGTTGTCATAAATGCAATCTGTAAGAAATGAGAAAAGTATTAGGGCCAATCACAGGAATTCACAAAAGTGAAAAGTGAATTTGCAGCATATTACAACTGTATTAAATGCACACACTGCACAATGCATTTGATGCTTGATATATTTTCTGTGTGGGTTAAAACCTACCCTCTCCAACATCATCATAAATGTCAGACTCCCTGTGAGAAAAAGAAAAAGAAATTTGATTCAAGTAAATATGAATCCACATGCTACTGTATCAGTACTCCAATGACAGATGTTGACTGACTTTTTTTGCCAACAACTATGAATAGGACTGTCAGACTATGTATGATTAAGTTGTTGGCAAAAAAACCCCCAAAACAAACAACAACAAAAAAAAAAAACAGAAATGTCACACTGTCCGAATGTCAGTCCTTTGTTTTTTTAAAATGTCAACAGTCTTGCATTCATTTTCTTCAGATTGCCACTGAATCCGAACATGACATTTCTAGAGTCATTCGACAGCTATTGATTAGCAATTTTGCCACTTTTTGAACTGGATTTTGCAACTTGAGAGCTGTTACATAACCTTGCTAGCCGACTTTCTACCTGAAATTATCACACTAATAATCAGTGAGTTATACCAAATCATTAACAGGTACAATACTTACTGTTGGATGTTCCGAACGGAAACATAACCAACTGCAAAAGAAGGATGTAGACAATACATGCATAAATGAAAACATTAGATAGTGACTATTAATGAAACAAATACTTCATATCAAACATATGTTTGCTCACATTTCCCATCTTTGTTCCTTCCGATTAGTTTGTCATCTTGAGGTTTCACAATGACATCAATAGTTTCTCCTGGTTTCAAGGCAAGATCTTTGTTTCCCCACTTTTTAGTGGTCAAGGCTGGATCCACCATTACTTGGTACAACACACTGATATCTCCATCATACTGTCAAATAAACATATAAATATAAAAATACAACAACATGACAGAAAAAAATCATTCTGAATATTTCTTACTGAAGAGACAAACAGAGAGACAGGCAGACATGTCTGTGTAACGTTTTGCAGTGCTTTGGTCTATTTGCAGATTTCACATGAAAAGACTGAAAAATTGGCTTAAAATGTCAATTAGGGCCTATCCATTTTTCAGACTACTCTGTAAATTGATGACTGTTGCATGTTTTGTTTTTTGCATTGAGTACACTTGGGATTTTCTCCTCAGAAGTTCGAAAGTCAAACAATGACTCAATATTCTAACTTTGTATAACTTTGGGTTGAACCATGAACACTGGGGGTTACCGAGGAGAGTTGCGTTGTGGCCCAGAGGTTTCACTTCACCCGATGTCTGCTTGGGTTAAGAATGGGATGGTCATTTACAGTGTTGGTCATCTTACTTTAAAAAAGTAATTAGTTACCGTTACAAATTACTTATGCCAAAAAGTAATTGAGTTAGTAACTCAGTTACCACACTGTAAAAGTAATTAGTTACTCAGCAAAGTAACTGACGTTATTTTTTATGTTCTATAACATCGTTAACGTCAAACATATTTATTATAGCCTATAACTGATTGAAGAATAAAACCAATTATTCGGTACAATTAGAACGTGCGCATGGCATCCGCCCACCCAGCCCAGGCCCGGGGTGGCTATCGGGAGATGCGGGAGGATTCCCGGTGGGCCGTTAACGTTTTGGGCCGGTCTGATCATTGTGAGCTTAAATATATTGTTTCTGACGATTTGTTGCGCTCTCGTGGCACTTCAGCAGCCAGGGCTGCGCGGTCGCGGCCGCCCCCTTACTGGCAGTTTCCAAAATATTAACAAAGTAGCACTCACAAAACTGTTCGGTAGTCGCAGCAAGTTTATATTTGCAATCTACAGGAGTAAATTATCAACCCCTTCTCCAGTTGAACGGCCCTGACGTTGGCTATGCAGCAGAGACGTGTAATAGGCTAATAATTAATTTTACTGTAAGGTAACCCCCGATATCAAAAGCCCTCAAAAATAAAATAGGCTATCTTTAAAATGTATAGGGTCCTCCTTTGAAGATAACGTTCAGTTTCAGTGAAGTAGCCCTGTCAAGAAACTATAGAAATCCGACAGACAGAGAAAGTGCACATTTACTTGTCACTAGTATGCCTATAAGCTATCGTGGGAAGTTCGCTACGTGCAAATGAAATGGCTTGGATTTGGTGAGTAGCCTATTCAAGTCTTTTTTCCCCTCCTGAAGTTGGAAGTGTGCCTTTAATGAAATTATTTCCATATTCCACTCTGATGTACAGTATCTTGGTAGCTATGCCTAGTCTGTCAAGGCCAAGGGTGATTAGGCTAATATACATAATATATAGCTCAGGGGAGGGTATTCCATATGATCCTATCCAGTGAACTCGCTTCATTCAGCCAAATTGTAGTAACGCGACGCTTTAAATTCTCAGTAACGATAACGGCGTTGCAACGATAAGAAAAGTAATTAATTAGATTACTTTGTTACTGACAAAGTAGCGCCGTTAGTAACGGCGTTATACTTAAACGCCGTTACAACACTGGTCATTTATGAGCTTACTCTTGTCAACTTGTTGTTTAACAGCCTAGGCATGTTGGTGGAGAGGTTTTTCTTCATGGATAGGGTTGCTCACATTTATTCAAACCGTCAACAAGTGTGAACAAATGCTATCGTAGGACTATAGGCGGCATCAAAGCATCACCGACCCTGCATCATAGACCCCCCCCCCCCCCCCCCCCCCCCCCCCACACACACATACAGTACACCACCACCACCAGCAGCAGCAGCACCAGCAGAGATTGCAACAAGTGCAAGTGACAAGTTAGGCTATCTGAAGGTCTGTGAAGTGAAGTCTAACCATCGAGGGGGCAGGGATTGAGGATTTCAGTGGTCCTCAATCGCCTCCAGTCGGTCTGGTAGATACAGGCCTACATCTCGAGCTCCCTTGGCATGAATTTGACTTGATAACTCTATCTGTATCATTTATAGCCTATCTCTACAACTGGCAAGAGGCGCCACCCGTACATCCCTTGGCACGTTTGATTCAGTCCAACCACTATGCAGAAATGGAAAATTGGAAAATTGACTCAATTTTAGTTTTGTTTCAAATTAATTATTTACCGTTTCAAAAACCACAGTCGAAAGTTAAAAATAGCATCAACTGTCCATTTGCTGAGTAGTCTGAAAAATGTACAATGAAAGTTTTGAACCCATTTTTCATTCTTTTTTCATGTGAATTCTGCAAATAGAACTAAGCACTGCAAAGTGTCACAAAGACCCAGACAGACAGATAGGACGCAAAGGCAACAGACAGAGAGAGAAAGAGGAACAGAGCAATGTATTTCGATGAAACTGTCCGCTAAAGTCTTCAAGGTGACCTTTCAAAACACATGGAGTGTGAGATAAAGCCTCTAAATCAGCTGGCTGACTAATTTACCTTAAACTTCTTCCTGAATTCTTTCTCCTCTTTTTCAAATTTCTTCTTCTTCTTGGCATCCACTTCCTCTGCTTTTCCAGATGGATGACTGAAAGGACAGGGGGGATACAGTGTCTTCACATTAGTCCATACCTCATTATGTTTATACATGCCTCTCCAGTGTGTATATTTGATCGGATTTCACTTCCTTGCTATATATATATATATATATATATATATATATATATATAAAACACTTCTGAAATGTCTTTTTACAACAACCTAAGGTGTTGTTTTTAAGCAGAAATTTTAAGAAATACGGCAATAAACTTCCCTAATCTACCGGAATAAAAAAAAAAAGACCAAACAATCAACAACAACAGAGTCTAGGTCTATTCCCTGGTGTGTCTAGGCAAAGCAAAATGTATTTGACACTTGTATAATAATATCTGTATGGGCTTTTAGGAATTTAAAAGATAACTGCTCTGAATATAGGCTCAATGTACTACACACTGTGTACACACTGCAACAACAACCCAAAAAAAAGTGGCCATATGCGGCCCATGTCAAATGTGGTCAGAGAGATCGGGGCTCAATGCGTCCTCAACACTTAGAGAGCTGTCCACTTGTGATCAAGTCAAGGCAAAGCTAACGCTTGGTGGGTCATAGGGCCTTTGATCATTTGTAAACAGGCAGAGCATGAAGGAACGTGTACATACAGCTACATTCTGAAAACTGTCCAAATGTATTGACACACACAGTTGATGGAATGTAATTAAACACGATGCCAATCACAGTTCTTCCATCATGGAGCCTGCATGCCAATTCGACTCCAAGCACATAGCCTATAGAATCTGCCCATATGGTTTTACTGTTGGAATTATGGGGGATAGGGGTCACTCAAATTGGATATACATATTGCATTTGTATTTCTGCTTTTACAGAAGCGTTTGTGCTTTGCCTGTTACCATCATGACATTTACTGTCCACTACGTTCCACTAATATTGAAAGTGCAATCTTACTTACAGTATGTCCAAAACCTGGCACGTCAACTAATAAGTCAAATGTTAGAAACACGTAAACTCACTCAGTTTGTGCTGGAGGAGGTGGCGGAGAATCCACATCATCATAAACCTCATCTATAGACACAAGCATGGGTTAACAGAAACATCATAAACCTCATCTAATAGCATGGGTTAAAATCATAAACCTCATCTACAGACGCATCATAACCCTCACATAACAGACACATGGGTTAACAGACACATCATAACCCTCATCTACAGACACAAGCATGGGTTAAAAGATCATCATAAGCCTCATCTACAGACACAAGCATGGGTTAACAGAAACATCATAAACCACATCTAACAGACTTATCATAAACCTCATACAGACACAAGCATAGGTTAACAGACACATCATAAACCTCAGACACAAGCATATTAACAGACACATCAGAAATCTCATCTACAGACACAAGCATGGGTTAACAGAAACATCATGGCTATGGCTATGGCTATGGCTATGGCTATGGCTATGGCTATGGCTATGGCTATGGCTATGGCTATGGTTATTTAGCAGACGCCTTTGTCCAAAGCGACATACAAATAAATAACAATACAAATTAAATTAACAGTGAACAATTACAAACTAGGGAGAATAGTAATATTATCAGTAAAACAATAATTTTAAGCACTAACCTAATGAGAAATAAAACAGTGAAATGAGAATAGCAATCAAATAAGTCACTCAGTTAATTATATATAATAATAATAACTAAAGCATGGTATGGCTAAATTTAAGGACAATAGCAAAATAAATTTCAAATTCTATCAATAGACAAATTATAACAAAACAATACATTATACAAACCTCATCCACATACACACGCATGGGTTCAAAGACAAAGAGAGGTTCATCATGGTACAGGTTAAAAGAAAGGGAATTTTATCATGCTAAAACCCCTAGGAAGGGGAGTCAAAATAATTGTGTCTACATTGTAGTAAATGAACTACGTACCATCATTTCCTGGGGAAATTGCCATAGGTGGAGGTGGAGGAGGAAAACTGGAGAGGCGGAGGAGTGCAAAAAAGAGTAGAATATTAATTATCTACATCTGCATAGAGTTTATGGCTCTTCTTCATTATACTGTAGACATATTGCTATTAATGAGGGTGTCCATTGAAAATGACCCGTAGCATGGTGGGGAGTGGACAAGCCTGGTTCCCCTGCATAACTAGACTGTTGTTGTTTATTTGTCTGTTATCATTCAGGTCATGGTATGTATCTCTTATGCATTAAGTAGATGCTAGTTGTGCACGGTGTATATGGGTTTGTCAGGGTTAATGTTGTGCTTCCCCTGCCTGCAATGCTTGTTGTGCACGGTGTATGGGATTGTCAGGGTTAATGTTGTGCTTCCCCTGCCTGCAATGTCAGGTTTCAAGTTCATGCAGCATGCACATTTATGACTGTGTGTGTGTGTCATAATAACACCAGACACAACAATATATTTTGAGCAAATACAATACCAAACTAAACAATACAGCCTTCATATTTCTATATTCAGTACACTGGACTAATTGACTCACTGTGTCTAGACTAACCTGATATCTGAAACACCCACGTCGTCGTACACTTCACCAGGACCATCTGGTATCTGACCACCCTTTGCCTTAAGTGCACTGTGGTTCACCTCAAGAGCTGCAGTCTTGACATATCCATCTGTAAATAGGTGGTAGAGGACAAAATAACCTCATTTGGTTGAGATAAAGAGAGAGCAGAAAGAAAGTGTCCGTTCCCAAAACAGCTAACGTTACCCACAGAGGCCTTCGCTGTTCCTGACCAGCCAGAGCCCTTCCGGATTGTCCACGATCCGAACAATCTCAATAGCCTCTCCTTGCGTTAGCGGTAGCTCGTTCTTGCCACCCTTGCTATCCACACAAGCCTTCACCTCCTGCAAAACCACTATTGGCCCTGAAAGCTGGAGAAAATTACAGCATTTTCTTCAATGTGGCTTCTCTCCATGTTTTCCCATGAATGAAAGCCACATATATATATATATATATATATCTTGGGCTTTTTGCCTTTATTATAGGGCTGTCAATCGATTAAACATTTTAATCTAATTAATTACATACTCAGTAATTAATTAATCTAAATTAAGATTAAAGTTTATTATGATAGGAAAGTGAAGAGGTAGACAGGACAGGTAGACAGGAAATAAGTGGGAGAGGGGGATGGGGTGGGATCGGGACATGACCGCAGGCCGGATTCGAACCTGGGTCCCCGTGGGCACTCCAACCCGTATATGGTATGAGCGCTGTAGCCTGCTGCGCCACAGTGCCCACTAGGTGATATTCTTTGAGACACTCGTTGGACTTACTTTAAATTTTTTCCTGGCCTCACGCTCTTTTTTCTCTCGCAACTTCTGTTCCTTCTTCTCCTGTTCGAGGCGTTTCTTCTCATCTTTGTCACATTTCGTCTTGTCTTCTTTTGCCGTTTTCTTCGCATCAGTCTGTTCCCTCTCAACCCTGTGATGAGAGAATTAAGAATCACACTTTGACACCCACCCATTTAGCACCATTTAGAACATCGCTACACCACATGGTAACTGCTGCCTTTCGTTTTTACCCAACAGCATGAGACAAATACTTCACAGGATAAAATGGTATAAAAATGAATTAATGAATTAAAAATGTGAAGGGATGTACAGCAACCCCTCTGAGTGTACATTAATATTCCATTTGAATTTAATTAGTGGCTAAATGTGGTGACTGTATAAGGACACCCACTCACCATCTCTCCTCCAGGTCCTCATACATATCTTCATGCTCGTCTGCTTGCTAGACAGAGAGAAAAACAATATGTCAAAATACTGTATTGAGAGTGACAGTCATAAGCCAACTACCCTCGAAAACAAAACATTGCAACTTCTCTTTTCCTGTGACTATAAAATGTGTGAAATGTTCTTGACAACCACTGCCCATGTTTAACGTAAAGGCGAGACAACAGCCAGTAGGTTTGTGGTTGCTGGCCTGGCCACAAATAGCCTCTTCTCACTTCCTTTCAAGCTTTGTCTCTCTCACAACACACTGAATTAACATGGTATTAATGTAGCACCACCCAATTGTATATCAAACTACAGGACAGACACACTGGTTCTTCATATCGTTCTTGTACTGTTACAGGACTTGACCAAATGTATAAGATTTAGCAGGACATACTTACATCAGGGTGCTGAATGATACTTTCTGAAATATATATACATACAAAAGAAGTTAGCTTCAGCCTTATAGGCTTTAGAAATGATACATTGTAACATCTTGGTTTTAAAGTGGTTAGATAAGACTTAGATGTATATTGGGAAAGACTATTTCCTTAATAAGGTTGACCAATATTGACCTGGAAGTGATGGTGAGGGGTGCAGAATGCCAACATCATCATAACTTTCGTCTTGGCAAGGTGTGTCTCTGAGTGGTAAAAGGACAATGAATAACAATCAGTTTATCCAACAACCTTTTCATTTCAGAGTTCTTTCATGTATCTTAGTTCCATTTCAGTTCAGCCATTGTGACTGCTCTAAGGCGCACTGTATACATCACTTTGTTACTAGACATGGTGACTAAAATTTCTAGAAAGTTTTTTTAGTAAAAAGTAAGTTCTCTCTTTCTGTTCCTTGAACTAACATGTCCATTTGTGCAACCCCATTGCACACCCCATATACACTGGAAATGGACCCACTAGAGTACTTACGATGCTTCTGCATCTGGCATTATTAGGTAGACGGGTTGTGATGAAGAAAGATCTGCAGATAACAGGAGATCAATCATTTAGAAAACATGGAAGTAAAAGTATATTCATCACATAATTTACTGTACAGTAATCATTCAAAACATAATGTTGCAACGCCACACATTTTGCTGGTTTTAAGTTGCTAGATAGCTAACAAGTATTCCATTCTTGTTAGACATTGATAAGCCATTGTAGCACTATGAAATCAAGGAACTTACCATCTATGGATGTTGATGTTGATTTGAATCTGTCAAGCTGAACATGTGGTGGCCTTTTGGGCTTACTTGGGCATTTCCCAAGAGTAAACACATTAGGCAGTGGCTTGATTTTAGGTGTTGAGTCTTCATCAGTTTTCTCCTTAGAGTTAGATTCATCAGCAATGCCAGGCTTTGGTTTAAGTATGGTGGATTTTGGAAGTGTAGGGGATATAACTGAAGGCTTTGGTGGCGTGGTACTGGATGGGAGTTTAGACAGCAGGGGTTTATTGATATTTTTTTGACCTCCTGCACTTATGTCTGGACTCTTTAGATGGATGTTCAGTGGCTGTTGTTGAGCCTGCAGAAATGACGGTTTGTTAGAAGACAATGTTTTCACTACGTTTTCCTTCTTGATATTTTCCTCAACATTGTCCTGGGAAAGTCTGGATTGGATTGCTGCTACTAAGGGTCTTGGTTTTGCTCCGAATGATTGGGGCTTTGGCGTTGCAGTGATTCCAGTGGACTTCTCAACAGTGCTGCCTTCGGTGGTGGTGCTGCCTGTGTTTGGTGAGGGCTTGGCGAGGTTCAATGATGGTTTGGCTACAGCAACAGGTTTTAGAGCCGCAGGTTTGGGGAAAGAGGTCTTCTCAGTGTCGCTCGAATTCTCAAATTTGCTTCCCAGTTTGAGCACCCCTGAGCTGACGTTCCGATTAAAGTTTTTCTTGGGAATGTCAGACCAAGGATTCTTCGGAGTGCTGCTGGACTCAACGCCAGCACTTGATAAGCCCTTCACTGGGACGCTCATCTTGGCCTGAGGCTCTGAGGGGTTTTTCTGCGTAGACACAGTCTGAGGTTCAGTTGTGTTGAGCTGAGCCAAGATATTTTTTACATTAGAGCCCTGTGGGAAGAGACAGTGACTTGCTTATTATGATAGCCACACCTTGTTTTCCTACGCGGTTCAATGTAGAATAACCAAAATTGAACTGGAACCACTTTCAGAGAAAACGGTATTAGAACACCATTATTTCTACCTAAAATGGAACAGGTAAGCAGTAAACCGAGGGGGACAGTTTTTTTTTTTTTTTTTTTTAAGGAGTTAAAAAGAAGGCTTTCTCCAGTGAGTTAGCAATGGGTTAAAAGCTTGAAGCTTTTTTCTGCTGCGATAGAAGTAAATTAAGCATTGAATAGAACATATAACATAGTCTATGATTCAAATACAATTATACAGGTTGTAATGAGATTCTTATAGCACAGAGCATTGAAATCATTCCATAATGTAAGTCATTCAAATATACTCACAAAAAGTCAGGGATATTCGGCTTTCAGGTGAAATGTGTTACCCTTTGTTTCAATAAATTGTTTGAGATGAGGAAATCACCATTGGATGCTTCTATTTAAATGTCTTACTTTCATGATATAATACCACTGTAACTTGAACTTTTTACATTCTCCAGAGATTTCACCCAAAAGCCAGACACCCCTAACTTTTTGTGAGTGTATGCATGCTGAGAACCGCATCAGAGTGAGGGCTGCTTTGATACTCTTCCACCCAAAGTATGCAGTTAATTCTGAATAAGAATGGATCAAACACAACCTATAGTCCCTCAGATTAGCCATGACAGTCAGTCTCAAACTATCCACACTGTAGGATCTGTGGATGTGTACTGTAATTTCTGGCAGTGGATCTCTGAACAGATGTTTTTTTTTAAAATATCTAAAAGCAGTGCAAATTAATGTCCTCTGACTGATACTGCTGGTACATCACAATTTATTATTTAAAAATAGCATTAATAAATCATACTGTATGCTCAAAATTGCTATGTCAGTTAGTAATGAACACTGCTATGACACATAGACTAGTGTAACAGAAAGAAACAGTCCTACGAGTCTGACACATGCTGTGACAGCAAGCCACAGCTCAACCCATTAAGTCTAAGTCTGCTAAAAGATTTTTAAAAGATAAAGTAAAACCTACATAATTTATTACCAAATGTTCAAACTCACCCACCCTGCAGCTCCACAGCCTTTATGTGTGCTTTCAAGACTCAGTTCACTACAACGCTGTTTCAGGGGGCTACTCAAATTAGACAGTGCACACACACAGGAAGCTAGAGCTTTGATAAGATCGGTTCAGTCTATATAGCACTGTATGGTGTGAAGAGCTCACACGGGCTCCTAAAGTGTGGTGTAGTGCAAAGTAGTAGTGCATGTCATGATCACAACTTGTGATGCCACCGCACCAATATGTGAGGAAAATGAAGTTTATCCTAAACCACCCACTATGCTATTTAAACAAAGGGTCCTGTAGGCCTATGTGTAAACTGTCTTTGTGATAACAATTTGTAGAAGGCAGTCAGACGTCTGAGGCACACCGATTTTTTGAAATTGTGAAATAATATTGTATTTCTACTGCACAAAAGATAGATAGATACAGTGGGTATAGTAAGTATTCATACCCATGCTAAAGTTGACTAAAAAGAGGAATATAAAATCATCTTTTGAGAATTGATTGTAATGCCTTAATTCAAAAAATGAGTAAAAATCAAACCGCTAAGGTCACTAATTTTCTTTGTGATTGAAGAATGTATCGTAAATAGATAAATGTTCTTCCTTAAATACAGGGAGCATAAGTAATTGACCCCTATGTTAAATTCCCATAGGAGCAGGAGGATTTTTAATATGTTTTTATTTTTAAAGGCCTGCTATTTCATGGATCCAGGATATTATGCATCCTGATAAAGTTCCCTTGGCCTTTGGAATTAGAATAGCCCCACATCATCACATACCCTTCACCATAGCTAGAGACTGGCATGGTGCTTTTTCCAGTTAGCCTATTAGCCTGTTTGATTTGCATTGAGCTCAATAGGCCAAGGGAACTTTATCAGGATGCATAATATCCTGGATCCATGAAATAGCTGGCCTTTAAAAATAAAAACATATTAAAAATCCTCCTGCTCCTATGGGAATTTAACATAGGGGTCAATTACGTATGCTCCCTGTATTTAAGGAAGAACATTTATCTATTTACGATACATTCTTCAATCACAAAAAAAACTAGTGTCCTTAGCGGTTTGATCATAGTTCAAATGACTCTGTACGACTGGACAGTCCTTCAACCAATAAGACCAACGATCCGGGTGCGACTGGTGGATAGGACAGTTTGTGATTGGTTCCAGCAAACGTGGACAGGAAGCTGGAGAGATACAGTATGCAGGTGTCCAGCCTGAGCTGCAGGGAAAAATCCAGTCGCCGGCAGATCGGGCTGGGTTTACCCAGTCTACCCAATCTAGACCTAGGAATAAAATCAATGGGCATGCAGTACAAACCTTTAATGGTCATACTGACAACATGTTTACCGTCCATCCAACAAGGTTTGGGCAGGCTAGGAATAATATTTGTTTTAGATATTAGTGTACATTCTCTAGGCCATTCTTTTGATCAGACTTGGAGGGTCATTATGCCGTTGACAACTACTTCTGGCTATGTCTTGTGGTGAAAATCTTGTCTGTTGTGTCTTATATGTGTGTGTGCTTATTTGTTTATGTGTTTTTAAGGCTGCTGAAACAACAGAATTTCCCTTTGGGATGATTAAAGTATATCTATCTATCTATCTATCTATCTATCTATCTATCTATCTATCTATCTATCTATCTATCTACACACATGGCTCCCAAGATAAGGCATTTAAAGCAACACTAAAGCACTTTTCCTCTGTTGCACGCGTGCTATATGTTTATCCTGCAAATAACCATGTCCACAGACAAGGTAGAGTATGTTGCATGATTTTAAGTATGATGTATTGCGACATCAAAGCAAGTCATATTTGTAGTTTCGTATCTCTCCTTCCATCAAACTAGACATCCGCTAATATGGAAAACGTTCATAGTGTGGTTATACGTAGCTGATAGAGGGCCCCAAAGTGAATGCAGAAGTGCCGTTCACCCTGTTACGAGTTGAAGAACCAATGAAATGTATTTGGAAACATTATTTTAAGGTACAAAAAACTCTTTAGTGTTGCTTTAAAGTGTAAAACATCAAGAGCAAAGAAAATATGAAATCGTTGGAATTGAACAAAAATATATTTGGGACCTAAACTTTGAGCAAAGTGTGAGATGACAACCATTTTCCTATATTGTGTCTACTATACATACATGTATGTGGGCACGCTAACCATGATTGTGAAACTACCCACACAGTGGATACCATTGTTTATGATAGCAGTGTTTTTGCAACCACAAACCACAGTTTTTTGCAATTTTGAATGTTCAACTGCTTTGCAGATTTTACAGAATTCCTCTGATGATTTTTAGGAAATACTCTATGTTTCATTATCTTACCAAAACCTACAAATGACAATTGTCATAAATTTGATACTCCAAGTAAAACCAACATGCACACGTTAATGACGTTAATGTCATTTAGCATGAAGTCAAAGGTAGGTGAGCTTGTTACACAAATGTTACTCGTTCTACAATTACATGGATTTTATTATTATTACATTTTGCAAATTTGTAAATGTTTTTTATTCATCAAATCATGGCCCTAAAGAAGACCTGTATAGCCAAAACAGTTAAAAAGCAGAATAGTAATGGAATAGGACAAGTATAATGTAGCAGACCGTATAACAACACAGAATTAACAGAACCATCCAAATGCAACACACAAAAGGAAAAAAGAAGCAGTCTCCTAAATCATGTGTTGCCAATTTAGTGCATTATGCTTGTTATACCTACTAATTTAGCTGAACTAAAACAACAAACTTGTGCGATCCCTTGTACAATGCTGTATGCGATAGAAGCATGCTTCTTTACCCTAAGAAATCCCAACAAAACAATCCTAATTAATCTGCCAGATACACTTCATGTACAGCCTGCAGTAACCTTTCACATACCTCACTTAATGCTTAAGGAGTGCTATTAAGAATCTTCAATAGAGTGCACTCACCATGATGAAATCAACCAGCATCAGAACACCGGGTGTGTTTCTCTGTGCAAAAAGAGCTGCTCTAAGTGGGACAACACATGTAGATGTATATACAGTCTATGGCCCAACCACTTGCTTCCGCATTTTTTTCTTCCTTGTGGGTGAGACCACGTCACCAGCTCTTAATTACCTCTTCACAACTAAAAAAAGGAACAGATACGGACACTGACCTCAATGAGTAAAGATATCATACCATACCATTTTCTCCTCTATACCACTGTTGAATAACTGAGAAAATATATTTCCCGTCCGTCAACCGTCCTTGTCTTCGGTGCTAAGATATGTGAACTCCATGGACAGTAATTCCCATTAGGTCCTTACTGGTCATCCCTTCTGCAGACAATAGATCTTGTAACTGTAAAATACCCCTGGTTCATGCTGGACTATTGCTGGCATATTTCTTGTGTGAAAGTAGGGTCTCAATGTCCTTTATGGCTTTCGATGTTTTCTGGAGGGCATCGGAGATGCTGCTCTTGCCCACAGAGTAAGTGGTGCCACTGGAGGTTCTGGAATCCTCGCTGGGAACTGAGGAGCTTTTGTGAGTTCGGATGAGGTGGCTGTTCTCCAGCAGAACTGATGATTGTTTGTTAAAGAATGCTCATCTCAATGACTATCCTATTTCAATCAATCAATGATTAAATTCCATACGATAGAAGTTTGCTTTGTTTTCCAGGTCAAAGACCCCTTCACTGAAAGAGACACAGCTGACGGAGTGACCCTCCTATTATCTTACAAATCATATGAAACTGTGTTGCTTACAAACCGGACCAACAATTACTGTGTGTTCAGACCAAGAGCGACTTGAGCTTCCAAACTCGCTCTGGACGCCCTGTCAAGGACGCCGTGGGAAGCTTGGATGCTTTGGCCGCTCTGACGTAGTAGCATTCTATGTTCGTTGCTGGTCGTTTGGTCGCTGAACCGCGTCATAGCTCATTACCATAAAGTTGAGCCACTTTCAACTTTCTCTAGTCGCTCAAGACGCCCAAAACGCGACGCCGACGGATTGGTCGCTGCTGGCAGCTGAGAGAAGCCGGCTTCCATTGAAAATGAATGACTTCCGAAATCTTTGGAAGCTCAAGTCGCCCGCCGTGTGAACGCACAGTTATGTGTCGGGCAGCTTAAAGTAACAAGTATAAAAGTACTTTAAAATGGTTCACACAATGGTTAACCATTAAACTTATGATCTTTGACATATCTATATCTGCTGAACTTGTTTTATCTCATTCTTTTTCTGGAAGAAACATTTGGCGGATGCCCTACAGTACTGTAAGTCTCAGTACCCTCTGTTCAAGATCTCAATATCTCTGCTATACAATATCAAGGATACAGTTAAACCTTTTGATCTTCTCCAGTTCTGCTACCACAGATCTGAAATGAGATGAAATTGAGAGATCAGAAAAGGTGGCTCATAGTTGTTCTAACACAGTAACTCTTTCAGCAGATCAACATTCAATCAAGGCACAAAAATCTGAACAATTGTGGGTAGGCTAGGTAAGTAATAATACACTAGAAATGATCTTTGACGTTCCTTGGACCGTGCTACAACTCTCCATCAATTTAATTGAAATCGGGTCGATAGTATCTGTGTAATCACACTGTGTCAGACAATGACACATAATGGCCTATCAGACCGTTACCTGCTGCATGTTGTTTTGCTACTCTGCACCTGGGCAGGTTCTGGGGCGTAAGCCTGATGGGGGCTGAGACATGTCTGCTGAACCCAACAACACCATTCAACTGAGAGCGACAAATATCTGTAACACACATGAGACAGTATATGAATGTTTTTCCGAAAATATAAAGTAACTAAAGAAAACTGTAACAAAAACAATCAAAGAAGATAACTTAAAAATGTAAGTGTCATTATGAAAATATCTACTTGTGGTATGGTCCTGGGGTATCAGCTTGCACCAAGAGTTGTTGTCCATTGGGGAAAGTCAACTGACACCAGCTACAAGGCTGCTGTACTTCTGAGTGCATCTGGTGGCCCTGACCAAGTTTCTGTAACAGGTTAAATTAAATTTGTGTCAAAATCAGAAAAACACTGACGTTCCACAGTTCAACTACCATAATGTTGACCAGCTCTTCAGAGATGATCTCTTCTCATAGTACTACTACAGACAATTGCACTCATTGATGCACTTATTGTGTTTTTTGAAATTGTTGTTAGAATGTTTTTACCATGCTGTAAGTCGCTTTGGTTAAAAAGCGTCAGCCAAATGTGATGTCATGTAATAATGTAACAATGTGATAATGTTGATATATCCAGGGCTTAATTTGTGGGGGAGCCAGAGGGAGCTCTGCTGGACCTCGGAGTTTCATTTTATAGTGGCTGCTACTGTAATGGTACTGTAAATGAGCGTGTGCTTGTGTGTTTGCTTTTGTGCATGCATGTACTGTATACTGTGTGTGTGTGCACGTGCCTGCATGTGTGGGTGTGTGTTTTTATGTGTATGTGTGTGTGTATGTGGACATACAGTAGACATACATTAACATAGATAGACCATGTGTTTGTATAGGTGATGGACTATATATCACTTACCTGTGCTTGTGTGATCGAGTTAATCCTCCACATTGTGTGCACCTTGACCCCATCAAGAAAAATGATTTCAGCACTACCGTCAGAAAATGCCAGAAAATGGCCCCAGTCTGGCCTGTGTGCTTCATGGACAAGCTTCAGGGGCTCTGAAATGCTCACTTCCTGTATAGTGGGAATCAAGAGGTGCCAATTTTATATCTGAAGATTGCATTTTGGAGTAATATCTATTCATCATCACACCAACAATATGCCAATACGATATGCAACAATACAGTAACAATACTTGGTGATAACAATAACAATAACGATGATGTCATGATACAGTCAATTTTGTGATACTCAGTCCATTGACAGAAAATAATCTAGCCTATCTATGATTCATCACAATATCTGTGCAACTGCATCTCTGCAAGAAAACTAGGGAAACACTTAAACAGGCCTATTTAATGTACAACAAAGTTAACATGTTTTTTGCAGAGTATGCTATTTTCCCCCAGTCAGTTTCTTCTTCATTGCAAGTTTGCTGCCATTCATTATAATAGGCACCATGAGAGGTCATAATAGTGACTGGTACGTCAAATTGGTCCATTTATTTAGAGCACCTGGAAGTGGATATTTAAGTAAAAATAACTATATTTGCCACTAGTGTATCGATAACATATTACAAGCATCTGTCAACACAATACTTAACACTCAACACAACCAATAAACGTTTCCACCCTGAGTTGTGACACTGACGGCAAGATTTACCTTCTTCCAACAGCAGTTTATGTAGGTCAGTTTCAGAGAGTCTTTGGCTTGGTTGTAACACTCCAAAATCCTATCAAAACAGATATGCCATACTTAAAAATGTGGGTGGTGTTCCATGTGATATATGAAAAATATTTCACTCGTCGTCACAGACCCACCTGTTAGCACGCATCACCACTGAAGACACAGAGTATTTCTGGCCTGGGATGTCTGGTGGAAGGCTGCTCAGATAGTAGGTGCTCTCCATGTTCTGCCAACAGACAGTAATTCAGTATCAGTAGGATTGTTCTGCAAATATGTTTTTCCATGGTGGTATTACGGTTCAGATTATGTCTTAGAGTAGGGTCTATTGTGTGTAGACTGTAGAGTATGTAGTCAAGAGTTTTTATAGAGTTTGTGTGTGTGTTTATGTGTGTAGTCTGTGTGCATGAGAATGACATAGTTTAGTTCATAATACAGCACAAACAGGATAGTGTGAGATCATTGCCTATTCTAAATGTTGTATTCTATTTTTTAACGTGTTTTTTTTTTTTTTTTTTAATCACCAAGTAGTGAGTGGAGGTCTACATCCTCCTTTGTGATGAGTAAAGTAATTTGCCAACACCCCGTTTGATCTTATGACTGATCCGTCTCCTGGAGAAATCTCTATGACGGGAACTGTGCCACCAATAATTCTGTTAAGCAAACATACAAAAATAAACAACAAACAAGAAAAAGGTACAAATGTGTATCTAGGATTATACAAGACAACTAAACTGAAATGTGTTTACTCAGTGTCTGTAATAATATTTGAGGAATGAGCGGAAATGTCATCATACCGATATAGAACACCTTGACACCACAGCACTTTCACAAGTTCTGTTGCCATGCCTTCTTGTGACTCTTCATTGAATGGTGAGGGTCCAGTGTTCCATCTGTAAACAGACAAAAGTACAACCACAGACCATTTGTAACCTGTTTCATTGGTTAATTTTTAAATCAAAGTAATGTTTTAAAGTAAAGCATGACATACTTTACACAATAGGGACTGTATTAATATCAGATAAAAACTGCAGGAACTAAAGATGTAGGAACATCAAAACAGTTGTACCTGTGCATGTGAGGAGAGGGACATCTAAGAGGCAGAGATTCAGGAAGGATAGACCTGATAGGTCCAAGAGTACCATCGGCTTTTGAGGCCTGGCAAGTTTTGCTTGTGGATGCCTCTTGTGTGTTTGTGCTTAGATTTTCACTGGATTCTCCATTCTGTGTTTTCCAGTGGTTGATGGCTAAAGACAGAGGATGGTGGCAATTTGTTGGGTAACTGGCACAAGAGTGGTGTTGAACAACAGTTGTGAAAAGATAACCATTCCCAGGTCTTGCAGATTGAGACTCCCCAACTGTGATTGGTTTAATATGTCCCTTCTGCTGACTAGATTCACAACTCCGATGGTCTTCCACCCTTTTGATTGCTTCCGATGTGGATTTGGACACAGATTTCTCCCCACTGGAGACTGGACGGCTCGGAGTCATGGAGGACTCTTCTATTTGGTGGGTCAGATGTTTCGGAGACTCTTTCTGACTGACCCTGCAGCAGAATTCCACAAAAAATTCTTCCCCTGATGAAGTGAGAATAAGCCTCCCATTGCCGTCCACTGAACTCAAGATGGTTTCCCCACCAGGGCAGGTAGTTTCAGGAGAGCCTTCTGCTGGCCAATCAACATCTGACACATTTGAAACCAACCACTGGAAAGAAGGGGGGGTGGAATTAGTGGTGGCTTCTACTAATGAGGCTTTATGTACAGAAATGTCAGGTTTCTGGCAAAAAGCTGGCGTAAATTTGCGGCAAGGTCATATTTTCACATGCAAATTGGGTTTCTGGCAAATTTTGTTTAGGTTAACCTTGGTTAACCAAATTTGCAACAATGCAAATTGGGTTTGTCACCAGAAGTTCACTGGAAGTGGGGTGGCAAATCACTGGTGAACACATTTGCCACTAGTGGCAAACTTCTCATTGTTGCCAGAATGTTGCTGGAAGTTTGCCACTACGGCTTCTGGCAATATTTTCAAAACAACTCAACTCATTTGTTTCCCACAAATTTGCTGCAAATCCTACAGTCGCCGACAGGTGCAAACGTACTGCATTATTGGGGGGAGGGGGGGGACACATCTAGACCTAGAAGCAAATGAGCTAAAGTGTAAGTGAATGCCATTAAGATATTAAATGTAAAAAACAATGTGGTCCATTCAAAGAGTAACCTTGTAGCCATGTTGTTGTCTTTTGTAACAGTAGGTGGAAGTGTAAGAATAATGCAGTTCAACTACTTAAATTAGAGGGAGAGAGAGACAAAGAAACTAGTATGTAGCAAAAGAAATAATCTGTGAGTCATGAAATAAATTAAAACAACCTTCCAGAATACTTGCTGTGGACACATTTGGCCTCAAGTGTGCATGTACCATCTGTTTGTGAACATGCATCAGGTTTCTATGGGTAATGTTGTCTGAATTTGCCGTTTTGTTTCGTAGGCCTACATTGTTGTAAAATCGAGGAAGATGCTTGGGTTTTGTCGGTTTGCTTATGTTTTCTTATGCAGTCCATTTGCACCTGTCGGAAAATCATTTAATTTTTGCAAGGGTGAGTTTACTTTCAGTTAGTCAGATATGAACATGAATAGCCTACCTTCCGATTGTAGCTAGGAATGAGTTCCTCTGGTAAAAATGGATGTGTGGCATACTTGTTTCTGAACGTCAAAGCATCCACCAATAAAGCCTGGAAACATTGTAACATCTAAGTAAGCATTTCATCTTGGCATGGATGAAAATAATGTCTCTTGGTTCACTGAGCACAATTTACAGCACCCACTTACCTTGTATTCACTGATAGCGAACCGAGTTCTCTGTCGCACTTTCTCACTAACCTGTAAAGGGTGGGCACTTGGGGGCAGAGCTTTTTCAAATAAAAATTCGGAACCACAAGGTGATACACACAAACGGGACCCATTCGTATAATGCAAATCTACCGACTCACTTTCATACATGACCATCAGCCTTAAGCTGCATTCACAGGAGCGATGTGCGAGTAGCGACGTATGTGAATGCCCCTTTATATTTGCCATTTTCATAGGAGGTAACTAGCAAGCTGACGTTTCCTTGGCAGCCTAACGTTAGCAAGCAGACAAACAACAGTTGAGCAAACTTTAAACATTCCTATCATCACCGCTATTCAAACAGACTTCACCAACTTAAAGGTGCTATTCTGATTACACCTACATGCAGTTACTCTACCTCACAACATCAAGCTTCCAACACTTATTTTCCTGTCTATGCTCTCTGCTGTCAGTTCAGTCAGGGATCCGAACTTCCCGCATCACAAAACAGAAAGTACTGATTGGCCCATGCACTTCTTCTTCAATCAGAATCGCACTGAATAAATACCTTGCGCCACCTACCGCAGCGGAGAGCCAATGCAATGTTGACCACTGCCGACATGGGAAAGCTGTCTGTCTAGTCAGAGAATATTTAGAAGGGGGGGACAGGCCCTGCAACAGGATTCTTCTACATAACAGACAAAAGACAAACAATCTTTTATAAAGATTTATTGCAGGCAACCAATACTGTAAATAATATTTACAAAAAACTATAAAATAACATTCGTTTGCATGGGATTCGTATGATGGTATACCGTATAAACAATAACAGGTGATTTAAGCGAATCCACCTTGTACAATTGCAGTTTCTGCTTATTTAAAACTGGCAAACTGTGCAATTCGGAGCAATATTTCACAGGTAAGATTCAAAATTAAAATAACTTATAAACGAACTCAGGCTGATATTTCTCTTGACCAGCAGTGCCAAAGATTCTAACTGAATAAGAGTTCAGTTGAACCTGAAAAGGAAGAACAAAAAAATAAAATAAAACCATTCCTTTTGTTCAACAACTTCCAAGTTGTCAAACAATCCCACAACCAACTTTACTTTAAACTTTAAAGCTCTCTACTTGTGTCTCTGTAAGACTTGTCTTACATTAACTGCATGTCCAAGGGAGTCTGACCACAATGCTTAACTGACTGAGTACCCATCTTAGTGAAGTGTGTAATGAAACTGATGAACAGGGTAATCCGCCACTGTAGCCAAACTTTCTTTGGGTGTATTTGTTTCAAATAGAAGCAGTTAGTAAGCAATCTCAAACTACACACGCACACAGTTGATGATGCTTCCCAGTTGTTTAGTTTAAAAACCTCACTCCACACTTCTCTCCTAGCATGCAGAGACAAAGTTCGACAATCGAAACAAATAATGAACTTTCCAATCAGTGTCGAACTTCGAACTGTTGGGCACAGTGTAACTGCACGATGGACGTTGATTGCCGCATCTTAAAAACAGAAATCCCGGCCATTAAAATCGGCAACATAACCGCTATTAAGTGCTAGATCCACACTGAACTCTACAGAAAAAAAAAAGATTTAACTAAAAACAGTTTCGTCTTTGTTTTGATTTTTTGTTTCCAGTCGAAAACAATCCAGCAGGTCAAACATAAGA
Source organism: Sardina pilchardus (assembly GCF_963854185.1). NCBI lineage: Eukaryota > Metazoa > Chordata > Actinopteri > Clupeiformes > Clupeidae > Sardina > Sardina pilchardus. Next base: position 14,309,316 of record NC_085001.1, on the reverse strand, counting down.
TAGATGAGCTTGTCCACAGTCCTTAAAAATATTTCACATTACGATTTCTTTTTTCTCTCCGACTCCAGGCAGAACTTTTCGAAAGCCTCCTCAATTTCAGGATCCATCTCGTCGTCGTCTTCGCTGTCAAAACTGTAATACAGAAAAGCGTGTTTAAGTACGTTTCCAATCCATAACAATGTGTGCACCAAGTCATTAGCAATGAAATGAACCCAACAGTGCAATGACATCAAAACTGCATGGGTTCAGATCTGTGGAGCCAGGAAGTGTCTGGGTGCACTATTCAAAATGTTTTCAATAACTCAAAAATATTTCTTCTAATGCAGGAAACAAGGTATGAGTAGTATTGCGAAAGAAACTGGTTCCCGTAAGTCGCTTGGGAGAAGTGTCAGTGTTAAAATGTTATCTTGTGAGGTCAAATCAAGATCAGAGAAGAATAGACTACAATGGAAGAAAGAGCCCTGTATTCCAGTCTGCCATACACTGTACTGACTCCAGATGAGGAGCTGCACTTATGCAGTTATACATTATTTCAACCTTTTTTTTTTTCAGACGTTCATTGAGGTTGGTCCTTATTTTCAGTGATGCCGATACACTGTACAGTGAAGCCATCGGCATCACTGTTAATGAACATCCTTTTAAAAAGTGTGATTTGTCCAATACCAATATGATAAAAAAAAATGTGCTCATCTCCCTATAAACATGGGTGGGCACTCCTCCTAGAGGACATGATGGGAACCACACCATACAACTGGACGCTCTCATTCATGGGGCCAAACCAATGAGAATTGCCCTAACAGGTCTGGGGTGTAGAGCGGGTAGGGGAGTGGGATGCTGATTTAAGCCTTGCTAAAGCCTCTTTCTCATCTGTTTGCTGACTAATCTCAAACTTGGTGCTGGCCGCTGGGCTGTGGCCCGCGCGCATTGTCATCTGGACAATCACATGACTTCAGTCAAGAGGTCCCAATATGCTGACCCCTAGGCAGAAGGCCCCCAAAAGGTCATAGCATTTATGCTGTGTAGCACACAGGTTCATTCCAGAAGAGTCTGGGGACAGACTGCTGTTTGGAAAAATGCAGGGGCGATAAATACAGCACAGGTATGGATTGCTTTCACTCACTCGTTTCCATTTTCTTCATAGTCGTCGTAGCCCTCTCTATCCAGTATCTCCTGGTACTTCTCTGAATAGTCTGGAAAAACAACGGTAAACTTATCAAGCCCTTTATTTAATTCCTTCGATCGATCAATCAATAAATAAATGCATATTTTATGCAAAACATTCTGAGAACATTCTGAACTCATTCACCTGGATCTGCGGCTGTGAATGGAGTGCCATCTGCAGTGTAGAATGTCGGCTCATTCTGAGAGAGAGAGAGAGAAAGAGAGAGAGAAAGAAAAAGTAAGAGAAGTGAAATTAAAAGAAAATACAGAACCTGAATGGTCTGAATCATACATACAATTTAACGCTCACAGCACCCTTATGTCCGTCCACCCTTACCATGAAGTAGTTTGGATCGTTGTCAGGCGTGGCCTCACTGGAGGCAGATGCCGCGTGGACTCGGCCCCAGTTACTTGACCTCAGCTCCACCAGCCGCAGCAGCATCTGCTTCACATCCCTACTGGAATCACAACCACTTTATGCGCTCTGCTCTGTGACTGAAGAGGTCACTTGCCATACGATAATGTCATAATAATGAGCACACAACTAAATCAAAATGTTAAAATAAAAGGAACAATACAAACATATTACGGACAGTCACAATATGTGACATGATATGTGATAGACAGGTATTGCACAAGTGAAAACCGAGAGGCAAGTCATTTGTGACTGACTGGTGTCATTCAAGTGAAAACACAGAGATAAACACGTTAATCTCCTCTAACCTGCTACAGGTAGCATCCAGCACAACATTCTCGATTCTCTGGACAAGCTCGTCCATGTCCGACTTTCCAGTCTCTTTCCAGGCATCCTCCAGCACAGAACCTGTCAGCTAACCAAGACAAGAGGCATTCAACTCAGCTGATCTCAACTGATACATTAAAAAAATAGCAGCATAGTAATGTAATATCAACAGTAATGAACAACATTCTTCTAAGTGTGTATAGTTAAACTCTAACAGCAAACAATGGTGTGTTATCAAGTGCAAAGATAAATACGTCTTTTAGGGGTGGGAAAAATTAAATCAGATTGCTAAAAATATCAGCAGAGTGAATGTAATCAGAGAAGCTCACCCTTTTGATCAATAATGATTCATCAAAGGCACATATGAAAAGAAATATCCAGAACTAGATTGGGCCATAGCGGTGAATTCACTTTTAACTCCAAAACACTTCTATTTCACTATGTGAACCATGTTAAACAGCCTCAGTAGCTTAGTGTCAAAACTGACAAATGTCGAAAAGGAATGAGACAAAAATGTCAAACCTTCAACAGTTTCACTGCACAAATAAGGTTGCCATCCACAGGATTGGACATGAGTGCGATCGACAAATCCTTCAGAGCAGTGAGCAAAATCACTGCTCTAGTTGGAGGTCCTTTAGGACTTTTTACCTGATAACATACAATACAATCGCTCTTTACGACATATACATATAACATATAACATTCATTCACAACATCTAGTATAAGGCTTATGGGTACAGTACAATTCTGGTAAAAGGCTGGTAGTATTTAGCTCAACAGCCAAAATAATTAAACCCCCCCCGTTCCAGACTTTAAAGAGGCAATTTTCCTTCTATAATTCGGCAAAAATGGAAACTGCAGCAGCTATAGATTTACCTCAAGGTTTAAGTACAACTCTCCCAAGAACAGCACATATGAGTGAAACTTTTTCTGCGTCTCCTCATCCCCACGAACGGCCTGATCCCTCTGCTCATACTCAGTTCGACACCTGTAGCACAGAACACAGGTCAGTCATCACAAAGCCACTTGGTGAGCAAAATGGTGATGGAATCTGAGAAAACCCATCACATGGTGAAATTTTACTTAAGGTTCGGATACCAGCAAGATCTAGGATGGTATCCAGGATGTTGCTAGGGGACGGTACCAAGAATATGGATAGGACGGTATCAGAATCTTAAGCTGATGAAATTTCACCAGAGAGGGTTGAAACGGCACACTAATCAACACATTTATATTTCACCATGTGATGGGATATGGGGAAACCCATCAGAATTATGAATTATTATCTGTAACAATGAATTGTTATCTTTAAGGACCATTACCTCTTCAACAAAAGCTGACGAAAATTTCCACTGGCTGGGGAGAGTGCCAAGTTATGAGAGAGATGATTACAAAGCCTCGCCCCAGTGTAAGCGAAGTTGGGGATGGAGGTGGACTGGCAAAAACAGAGAAAGAGGTTATTCATACCCAAACACACAAAACGCAAATCTAAATATCACACCAAACACACCATCTCTTCATTTATGAGTATATGAGTAGACTAAGCTATTCAACAGATAAATCCTTTAAAAATAAGAACGACTCCAAAACACTGTTGCAGGTCATGGAAGTACACTTTTAAAGTTGCTTCCACACTAATGTGGCAACAGGCTGCAAATAGCGTGTGAAAAAAATACTAAGTTACTCAAGCTCCGGTTGCACAACAGCTTTGGGTGTTTGCTTTTAAGTGTGTTTGAAGATTGCAAAAAGAAACAACTCTATCAGGGCACATACTTGGGTATAGATAAGTTCCACCAGCTCCACCAGTGTTTCCTCTGTGGTCACCCACTCATTCAGGGTGGCAGTGATGTTCTCGATGTCAAACTCAAACGAGCCCGGAGAGGAGTTGAGGTGACTGAGGATTTCTTGCACCAATTCAGCCAGCGTAGATGGAGGGTAGTAGCCATCGCTGCTGTCCTCATATTCCAATTCCTATGAAACACAATGCATGTGTATAGGCTACAGTCACAACGTTTGTCATGTGGTACTTACAGCCAGATTGTTACAGGAAATATTAAGTATTGTTCCATGATGGTGACTTGTTACCACAGAATTATACATGAGAACGTCTTCGAAAATAAATTTGACTGCAGAAGGTAAACACATGGATTACCTCATATGTGTAGGAGGACGGGTAAAACTCCGGTGCGTTCACTGATAGTTTGGAGCTCCCCGCTACATCATCACTGTGCAATTTTAAGGCGGTAGAAGTACTGTTTGGAGTCTGTGTAGCGTTTGATTTGGTTTTCGTCGGTCTTCTACTGTCTGAGAGGATACATATTTAAGGCACATCATGGGGGGGAGAGTATCAAAAAGAGGCTGTTAGAAAAAAATAAATCACACACACTAGGCCGACTCAATTTGTAACAAAGAATCCTCGTTAGTGTGATTGGGCATTTTACTCACTCAACGCCAAACTATCTGTCTGAAGACACAGTGCCCATGGTTTCATCTAGAAAACCTGCCATCTAAATCATGTGACGGATTTGGCAGAGCAGGTGCAGTGTAGATTAGCGCGCTAGGCAGTACCATAGGGGCAGTACCTACTTGAAAGTTCAACTGCCTCGAAAACAGTTCGGAGAGGGCATTTGCTAAGCTTATAGGGCTGAGTATGCAACATGGATAACGCAATCAAAGTGTGTTTTCATAAGCCTTTTGGGTGTCTGTTAGTGACAAGAACAATACACTTCACAATTTTAATTTAAAAAAAAAAGTATGAATTTACTTAATGCGTGAACTGACTGACGCCAGTTGAGCGAGCATGTGAGATGCCAACGCTGCTAGCAAGCTAACTAGCGGGCTATTTACGATAGCAAGTCGTCACAAACACTAACATAGATTATGTCACTGGTGGCCTAACTGCATTAGACCGCACTAGATAACAACAGAACGGATTATTGCCCAATCCCAATAACTATGAATAGTCACTTTGTATTTCATGTTTCTAACGCATGTTACTAACAAGCTAACGTTAGCTATGGGAACTTTGGCTAGTTTGACAATAACTAAGCATTCACCCTCAGTTTGCTAGCTCGCTAATTTAGCTAGTTAACGCTTGCTAATTTTAGATGGACTGGGACGAAACAAACAACCAAAACCTTACCCCCGCCTCCTGGAGCGCTGCCTTCCAACAACGGCGGCGACGTCCGAGGCTGTCTGAGAGGTTCACACTGGTTGAAGATTGAAGGTTTAGCGTCACCATCTCCTATCTCGGGATGTGGCGGACTGAATACCTCCCCAAGGCCGGGGCTGGTGGGTTTTCCTCGGACTCGACCAGCCCCTGGTGTTCGGTCAAAGTTGTCGGTCATCATCCGTGTTTGCGTGAGGAAACCTCCGAAGCACGTTTTTATATCAGCAGTCACACATTCAAAGATTCCGGTGCGATATTCACGATACTATTACTGTTACGCTTTACACCACTACGCTCATCTCACTTGCATATTTACTATTTCGGTTTCAGCTAAACGAAATTGACCCATGGAAATATTCCACTTCCTGTGGTTGTTGTGTCAATGACCGACCCGAAACTACAGTGCCATCTACCGTCTGGAGTAAGAAGAATCCTGGTAGTATTAAAAAGGTTATAGATTACCGGGATGGACCCATACCTGATCCTCTTAATTAGCAGTCCGTGTAACGCTGCTGTTAACACTTTAATTTTAAAGATTTAACACGATTACAATTAATCCATTTCCATTTGAGCCACACACGTAATCCACATCAGTACAAGCAAGGGAATGGGATCTGATTCTGCCAAGATATCTGATATTTCAACATGCTCTATAATTATTAAAGCACATTAAGGCATTTTCAAGGATAGTTCTATTTTTAGTGTAGCTCACACAATGTGGATGTAAGACAGAAATTAAAACAAAATTACAAAACCTCTATGTCAAGGGAAAGATCAAGTCACAGACCCCATTTTGTACATAAAATTAATTTAATTTTATGTCACATGTATATGGACCTTTCCAAAACATGTCCATGATACACATCAAACAAGGTTAACTTATGACATACACATAAATTGACAATAAGCTTCTCAGTCTCAGCTTGTGTATTAAAAATAAAAAACAAAACAAATAAACAAACACACAGGTGCTCCTCAGAGCAAGTTTCACAAACAGGCTATAAAGCCCATTAGGCTTAAAAAGACAACCCAAGAGAAAATGTACTGCATCATTCACCAGCACCCTTATTTCCTTTCTTATTATTGCCCTTTTGCTTTGTTTTTTCTTTCTTGCCGGGCAATTGGTCCGCTGTTTTAGGCTTTCCAGCAGGTGACTGGTTGGGCGTTTTAGGCTTCTTTGCAGGTGCCTGACCTGATGCTGCCTCTCCTTCCGGATGTTTCCTTTTCTTGTTCTTTTTCTTTTTCTTCTTCTTCTTCACCTGCTCTCCCTCTCCTACTGCGGCTGCCTCAGTGGCTGGCTTGCTGGGTTGAGGGGCGGCGTCTTTCCCCTCCACAACTGCAGGCATCTTGCGATTCTTCCGCTTCTTGCTCTCAGGGAGGAAGCCTTTTTTCTTTTTTGCTTCAGCTTCTGGAGTTGGCTCAGCACTTGGCTCTTTATCAGCTTTTTTCGCCTTCTCAATTTTTGGTTTTCTTATAATTCAAAAGAGAAAAAAGTAGATCAGTGATGCATTGGAATAGCTGAAATGCATGTTACAACATACAATTCAAACACAAGCATTAAAGCACTATTTACTTAGCAAAAACAGGATCGATGGCGTCACTGAAATAACATGGACATACAAATCCAGTGCCACCTAAAAAGGGCTACTCATATGGGCCATTTAACTAATATCCCAATAGGGTTTCAAGATGAAGATTTGTGAAACTATCACAATCCCATGAAAGCACATTAAGCATTACAGAATTGTAAATGGATATGAACTTACTGGACTCCAAAGAGCTTCATTACATTCCAGTACAGATCCTCCATCTGTCCAGACTTGTGGAAATCATGGTTTTCACTCATGGACTGCAAAGCCACCTGGACTGGCTCGGTGTTCACTTTAAGTTTCTGCTCAATAACAGACAAGGTGGTTAAACTTTCCTTGAGAACATTTAATTGTCAGATAAAGTAGATCAGACTAAAGAAATGAACATACACACCTGATTACGGATGCTCTTCACCAAAAACTGCAATAGCTCTAGTGCTTTGATGACCTTCTCTTGAACAATTTTATTTTTCATCTCCAGTCCTTGGAGACTCTGAAAGGGTGGAGAGCACAAAGGGTTAGATGAGGCCATGGTCAGAATAACCACCAGATTAGTCAAATCAATTCCATTGGGGGGGAAAAGTGACATACTTCTGTAAGTTTATCCATTGTTTTCTGACACAGCTCTGTCCATTGTGGTCCAGCCAAGAGCTGCTGGATGTCTTTGGACTGCACAGCCCTCAGCATGATGGCACAGGCTTGGCCCTGGAGGAACCAAACAAAACAAAAAAAGAAAAACCAATGAAGGAATGTTTTTCCTTAAAAACCCATTCCTATGGAAACCAGTGTCTGCCACTTTATAATAAGGCAAAATAATGAGATTAAGTTTATCTAAACATTTTGACTCGCTCACAAATAGCATATAGGCTTCAAAACATGTCCATTTCCACTTTTGGAGAGTGCTATTAAATTTACCTGCTGATGTTCTCTTACTCCTCCTGTGATGTACTCCACCAACGTATCCACGAGGTTGCTGCTAAAAACCTACAGCACATCAAAAAAGGAAACCGGCCATTTTAGATATATTTAGAAAAGGACAAGAATATGACAAAACATCTAGGAGAGCTACCTCCTCAGACTGTCTGCAAAAGTGTTCACAAGTATTTGCGGCAAGCTCTATACAATAAGAAAACTGCTTGCAAACATTCTCCTACGTTTGCCTAATTGAATGCACCTCAGATGCCTGAGATGTAAAAAGGTGAAGCGCATGGGTAACTCACGGGGAGTCGATTGAAGAGGTCGACGAACATTGCTCCAGTGAGGGGACTCTTTCTGCGAGTCATGAAGGAAACGAGAGCCTCCCTGAAGAGACCAGTCACTCTCTCCACATCCAGGTTCCCCATCGCCTTTCCCTGGGACAAGTAAACATTTCAGCTCGGGTGCTAAACATCCCAGAAAAGATTTATCTTCAGATATATTTGCCTGCAACAGGCTCTATACTGACGATGTGCATCCCAAACATTTCAGTTCAGTTCAATTCAATGCATCTTTTTCCTTACCTTGCTCTCAGCAGCCTCCTGTTTATTTCCCCCAGCTGCAGGCACACCTCTCAGCACCTTCACCAAGTACAGGGCAGCACTGACACACACACACACACACACACACACACACACACACACACACACACAGGAATATTAACTAGAGAGCCACTTAAATACAGCTTGTGAAGGACTTCTTGTTTTACTGGACACAGACCAGTATGGATCTCCGAGCAGGACAGACACTTAAGTGCGAACATGAGAACCGGTCCTGCTAAGCCTGACTGGGCCTTGCACCAGATGTTCTCATATTCACAACTCGGCTGTGGCATATTCACCTGAAGTAGTAGAGTGCGACCGAGGAGTCGGACAGCTTCTGCGCCCTGGTGAGTAACCTTTCCAAAAGGTCATGAAGCTCTGCTTTACGGTCATCCACATTCTTGCAGTATTGCTTTCCCCTGCACAGCGTGTTCCTATTCAATGGAGGAGACAAGCCATCATTGTAATGGCAAAATGGATGTGAGCTATATTCAAATGGTTAATTCACCACATCTCTTCAACGGTACAGAAAACGTACATCTACAGCATATTCCTTTATCATGTCTCTTTTGCAATGACATGATGTTCTGCGACTAGCTCGCATATGGCTCCCCCCACCCCACCCCCCTAGATTGACAGTCAACCTGAAGCCATACTCACATCAGCACAGCACACTGTGTTAAGTTACCTGACAATGTCTGCTGCCTTGCGCAGGAAGTCCATTTCCTGTTGCTCTTTGCCGGAGCTCATCCCACTCTCGATGACCGTTAGCAGCGGCTCGATCATCCCCAGCACCAGAGGGTTGGCCGACTGCTTGTCGAGGAACACCTCAACCAAGTCCAACACCTGGGGACCAGAGGAACATAGGAAGCTCTGGTCACACACAGCTTTCCAAAACATGTTGCAGTTGAGCAAGGTTGGAGGACAACAGTAGAGGGTTCCAATAGCATGAAGAATGTGGGATTCCATCCTCCGTTCCAAAGAGAGGTTATTTGGCACAACCAAGCGAGTCATCAATTGACTACCATCTGTTCAATGGTTATGAGAACTGACTTGAAACAGGGAAACAGACAGGAATGAAACAAGGAAACTTCTTCTTTGAAGAACCTACTTTGATTTTGAAGTCTCTGATGAGGGCCTTCTCTTTCTTCATCTTCTCCCTCTCATCTTGCTTGGCCTGGATGCGTTTCTTGTGTTCTGCGAAGAGACTGGCGATGCTGCCATCTAGCTTCATCATGGCATTATCATCCAGCTCCTCATCATCACTCTTGTCTGTTTCTGTGGCCTAGAACATTGAGTGATTTAAAATAAATTAAAAAAAAATAAATGTAAACATTTCAGAAGAATAGGCACTGTTGATATAGTTCCCGGTCTGTTTTTTTTTTTTTTTTTTTTTAAAGAACCATTTAAGGTGCTTCAGCAATAAGATGACTCACCATAGCATCTTGGCCCTGCAAAACTTTCATCAACTCCAAGCGGAAATTTGGATCAACTTCTTCGTCGTCATTGATATCATCGTCATCATCAGAGTCGGACTCCTCTTCCTAAAAAAGAGAAAAACATTATGTTTGGGCAACATAATAGGCTCATTTGACTTAATCCAGCTAATCCAGCTCAAATTTGGCTGAATGGGATGTATGTGTCCTAAACACATCCTAAAGAGTTAGATCAGTTATAGCCACAGTTATCTGCTGAAATACTTACTTCCCCCTCATCTTCCTCATCTCCTTTGGCCTCAGCTTCATCTTCCTCCTCGCCGTCAGATTCGGTTTTTCGTTTCCTCTTGTTGTCCGTTTCTTTTTCATCAGTCACTACAAGTGCACCATCCTCAGTCGCTCCGCTTGAATCTAGAACCTTGAATTAGAGGGGGAAAAGACATCATTCAGAATATTGTCACAATGCTGCTTGCATTGGTCTCTGCAGTAATCTCACATCCTCTCATGTTCCTCCCCGTGGGCCCTACTCACATCCATGATGGCGGTGATGGCACCCTGGTTGACGTGGGGGCAGATGCGGCCGAAGACGGTCTTGCAGACCTGCCTGATGAGCCGGCTAGGCTGGGACAGGAGCGACAGCAGGATCTCCACCAGCACCTCCACCCAATGGGGCTCCACCTCCTCCTCAGCTGCAGGACAACCAACCACAGCACACGTTTAATACCTCCACACGGACCGGTGAACAGACCGCGTGTCCCGACATTTTCAAATCATAGTACGTCCTGTTATCTTGTTGTCTTGTTGTCACAGTGAATTAGAATGCATGGCTGTGGTTAAACAACCTCGTAAAATGAGTAAAACACGGTCAACAGAGGAAGATAATCTAATAATTTGTCATTAAATAAGTAAATAAGCTATCGATCACGGTCATGATTTGACTCACCATCGGTTTTCTTCTTCCTCTTGGACTTCCTGGCGTTTACTTTCTCCATGCAGCTCTGGATGTCCTGGATGAGGTCCACGCTCTCCTCAGGGGCCTGCACACACACACACACACACACACACACACACACACACAACGGAGCAATTGAATTGGAAATCCCAGACTCTACACATCACTTCAAAATCAATCACATTTCTTCTCAGCGCGACAGGACTTCTTTTGGTTACCTTGAAAAGGTTGATCCCAACGAGCAGGAAGAGAAGCTGAAAGGCAGAGACCTCTGGAGTTGCACCCTTCTTGGCTTTCTTTTGCAGGGATTCGACAGACTTGATCATGCTACAGAAGACAATTCAAGTATGCACAGGACAGGTGTTAAATTCTTTCTGCTGTAGGTAGAGGGATCTCCTACAGTGGCCAATCAACAACCCAGCCTATTTAACATTACGCAATGTGATCACCGTGCACAGTTGAACATTTTCACAATCCAAAAAGAACATGATTGCAAAGTGTAGAAAACCTTCATACAGATATTTCAATACATGACATAACAAATTGTCATTTCACAAACGCTTTCCATCCAGAATGAGTTTAAGTTTTTCTGGAGCGAAACAGGGCTTTCCAGTGTTACGTTTGCAAGTGTAAGTGCATGTTGCCTCAATTGCAAAGTCATGTCGGTATACCCTGTACAACATTAGGAAGATCAGACCTTATCTGACACAAGATTCCACTCAGCTTCTTGTACAGGCAATGGTTATCTCCAAGCTGGACTACTGTAATTCTCTGTTAGCTGGCCTACCTGCTTGTGTATTAAGACCACTACAGTTGATTCAGAATGCTGCAGCACGACTGGTCTTCAATCAGCCAAAGAGGACACATGTAACCCCTCTCCTAGTTACTCTCCACTGGCTCCCTATAGTAGCCAGAATTAAATTTAAATCTCTCACTCTGGCCTATAGGACACTGACTGGATCTGCTCCCAGCTACTTCAGTTCTTTAATCACGATGTACATTCCCAACCGCCCACTGCGATCTTCTGAGGAGCGTCTGTTATGTCGACCAACCATACATGCTAGGTCAAATTGTAGATCCTACTCTTCAGTGGTTCCGTGTTGGTGGAATGAGTTGCCCAGTGCTCTACGTTCCAGCAACAGCTTTGGATCTTTTAAGAGGGGTCTTAAGGCATATTTGTTCAATATGCACTTAGTCCTTTGAGTTTGTGATGTGTTATGGTTTGTATAATAGTATTGTTTTGTTATAATTTGTCCATTGATAGAATTTGACATTTATTTTGCTATTGTCCTTAAATTTAGCCATACCATGCTTTAGTTATTATTATTATATATAATTAACTGAGTGACTTATTTGATTGCTATTCTCATTTCACTGTTTTTATTTCTCATTAGGTTAGTGCTTAAAATTATTGTTTTACTGATAATATTACTATTCTCCCTGTAATTGTTCACTATCAATTTAATTTGTACTGTTATTTATTTGTATGTCGCTTTGGACAAAGGCGTCTGCTAAATAACCATAACCATAACCATAACCAAGTGTAGATCCCCCAACCAGCAGAATGTCTTTTAGTATCATGACTGGCACAATAGTGTTGTGGCATACAGTCAAAACCGGACTAGTCAGGTACCTGTCCCATGCGCTCTTCTGCTCGGCACTGAAGGGCTGGACGCACTGGACGTATTTGGTTTGGCTCAGGAGCACGTCGGCATACTGGACCAGGCAGTAGAGCCACGAGCTGCCGTCGGCTGTGACCCCGTGGAGCAGCTTCTTAGGGGCAGCCTCATCACTGGACTCCCCCTGCACCGGGAGGTGGTTCAGGTGTTGGAGTAACCTGGAGCAGAGAGAAACAGCTGTAAACGTGATGCATTTTACCCCTGCTGTTTCTCATTTTCAAATCCTACAACTATATTTTTAAATTAAAATTGCTTTGTGACGCCTTTCATAAACGCAAGTTTGATCTGCATGAATTAGTAACGAAATATCACTAGAGTTGGATGAAGATTTCAGAAATGTGTAGAACTTTCTATGAAGAGCGAGTCTCACCCAAAGAAAGAGGAGAGGACTACTGCTCGAGCCTTCCCATCCAACGCGACAGATAGCATAACCTCCGTCTCTGGTATGTCTGGAGTTGATTTCTTGGCAGTGAAGAATGCATGGAAGAAAATGAACCTGTAATAAAAATAAGAGCATTTCATTCACAGTAGTTAATGCTAACAAGTTTTGATACATCCAATCTTTCTCAAAACTTTTTTCCAATCACTGTTTAATTGAGGAAGTGTAAAATTGTCTTTTCATATTTTTTTCTGGGAAACACACTAACACACATACACACACACACTGTGTGACAATGTCCCTACTCTACCCATCATCCGTGAGGAACTTTAAAGGAATAGTTCGGAATTTTGGACATAGGACCTCATTTCCAACTTTACCGAGGTGATATAGGTCGGTGGAGACCGTTTTTATCGCGTTTAGCCCCTTCCTTCAGTTGCAGCGTCCCCCTTTGCTAACGCTGGTTTTGAGCTAACACATTTCTACGGTAACATCAGTCTGACATCAACAACAGTCTTACTCACTCCACCGCACACACGAGACAAGTCAATTAAATCGTCGGACTATCGATATACATGTCCGTGTTGATAGAATAATTTTAGAAATAAAACTAACCTTGCAACTCAATGATTTATTACATTTTGAGGGACTAGTTTCTCAATATCAATCCGCCACTGCCATACAGGGAACAAAGTAGGCTATTGCAATGCGATGCGAGGTTCGTTTTATTTCTAACATGGTTCTATCAACACTAGGCATGTGCATCGATAGTCTGACGTTAAAATGTATTTGTTTCGGGTGTTCTGTGGAGTGTTTTCAGTGGCAGGCTGGATGTTACCGTTGACTTGCGTTATCTTGGCACCAGATTAGCACTAGATGAACGCTGCAACTCATAGGAAGGGCAGAAATTCACTGAAAATGGTCTTCACCGACCTATATCACCCAGACTGAGTTGGAAATGAGGTCCTATGTCCAAAATTCCGAACTATTGCTTTAAGATTCCCTAATCTGGGAAAACAAACCTGGCTAGGTCTAATCTCTTGACAACATCTTTTTTTTACCTGGCAATGTCCATGACCAGGTCTTCCTCTTTCTTCACCTGATGGTTTTCCACGATGGAGGTCAGCCGGGGGAGAATCCACTTACGCAGACGGACCACCGACTCATCGCTCTTCCTGAAGAATAAGACGGTTTCCATTAGTGGCCCTTTGCGTTTTTTGTCAACAAGATCAAAACACTGAGCCAAAACTACAGCACATACTTGAGTGAATTTTCAAAAAGTATTTTGATAAATGAGAACACATTTAACAAATTTAAAGCCTACCTTACACTGACAAGACAAGATTTGGGAAAGATTCTTGAAAGATCGTAGTCTTTTTACTAATGCCCCTCAATCAAGTTTTGCTCAAAAGACTACAATCTTTCAAGAATCTTTCCCAAATCTTGTGAACGTTTGTCAGTGTAAGGTAGGCTTAAGATGTTAAATGTTTTAGTTTTTTTGATATGTTATTACAGCTAGTAGTAGTATTCTTCTCTTTTTTGGGTGGGTGTGTGTGTGTGTGTGTGTGGGGGGGTGATCAGTACAAGAACACTTACTTCCCACTGGCCTCCTGGTTCTCCCTCTGCCGGCGCGTGGTGAAGTCCAGGAGGTTCTCCAGCTGCGGCTGAAGGAACATGTTCTTTAGCCAGTCCACATAGCGCTCCAGCGCGGCCGGCTGCAAGCACTCCACCACCTTCCAGAAGGAGGGGATCACGGGGTAACCCTGGTTGGTCAGCTGGGTGAAGCCCACCATGACCGCCAGCTGCTTGTCTGGGTCGGCACAGCCCTGCAAGAACTGCTTGACATACACGTCCATCTCTGGGGCAATCTTAAAGCGATCTGGTTGCTGTGGAAGAGATACACAACATTCAAAAAGGAATAAACAAATATTCAGGTTTAAAACATTACTCGATAAACTGCCACTGGCAAACTTTGGAAAGTTTTAGCATGAAAGAGTTGAATCTGAAGTTGGCTCTCATGAGCATGTTACGTCTGATTGTTAAGACCTACCTGAGCGACCACGACATGCTCCCCATAATGCCTCATCACCTCGCTGGACAGGACCTGGCGAAGATGTGGTACTGACAAGTGGGTCAGGGCACTTCCCACCAAACGGAAGCACATGTAACTGTGAACACAACACAAACATCTGAAGAGCCGCTTAACCACAAACATATGAGGAGACGCTTACGCTTCGCTAACAAACATACTGTAACCTTATGCAGCGGTTTTAGCCTACATTACATTGTTATGACAACATCTTGCTGTGGTTGCTGTGGATTTAGGCAACATCTACACTACTACATTCATTTTCATTTCAAAGTGGAGTTAAAACGGTCTCCTTCCACAGGAGTGTGTTCGGCTCTCTGTCCAGACCACGTTGTGAACACACACATCCCATGACCCTTAACCATTGGTCAAAATGCTCAAATTATTGCTGCCTCCTGCATATTTAGGCAGCTGAACACAGAATATAACTGAACAACTGCCAGTGGAGACAGCAAGGTAAGCAAAGCTTTTCATTTGTTATCCATGTGAATATTGTTCAAAGTCATGGATAAGAGCACAGCTAATTTCTTTTCCAGGAAAGGGTCCTTCCGAGAATAGCTACATAATAGGCTAATTACGTATTAGGGAAGGACACATGAGTAGAATGTGTGCATTTTATGAAATCTTTTTCAGATGCTTGTGGATTTCCCCGTTTGCACTAAAAGGGTAATGACATTACATTTCAAATGAAAATGTGGCAAATGGCGCTTCCAAATCCATGCGTTTTAGGGGGTCAAGCACCAGAAAGGTGTAGGTGAAAGGCGTGATCATAATAAAAGTGGCACACATCCAAATCAATCCTAAAATGTAGGCATGGCTTTAATTGTACTCACTGTAAAGGACCTGGCTGTTCACTCATCAGCCCCTTCAGAATAATGTCATTCCAGAAAAGGTCAAAGCTGTCCTCCCGCAAAGACGCCTCCAGCAGGTCAATAGCTACCGGAGGAAGAAGCCGCTCTTTCCGGACTGAGTTAGCTGCTGTCTTCAGAACATTCACCAGCCTGTTCAGACATTCATAATGTTGTATTAAAGGTAACATACGTGTAATGAGGTAAGGTAACTAAAAGACTGTTCAAATCTACTTTTCCTTAAGTCACTAGCCACGTTTACATGGACAGTTTTTTTTGTCATTCCGATTTAACTACCGGTATTCCGATTGAAAATTTTGTGCCATCTGTTTATGGCTATGGTTATTTTAGCAGACTATGGCTATGGTTATTTAGCAGACGCCTTTGTCCAAAGCGACATACAAATAAATAACAATACAAATTAAATTAACAGTGAACAATTACAAACTAGGGAGAATAGTAATATTATCAGTAAAACAATAATTTTAAGCACTAACCCAATGAGAAATAAAACAGTGAAATGAGAATAGCAATCAAATAAGTCACTCAGTTAATTATATATAATAATAATAATAACTAAAGCATGGTATGGCTAAATTTAAGGACAATAGCAAAATAAATTTCAAATTCTATCAATAGACAAATTATAACAAAACAATACTATTATACAAACCATAACACATCACAAACTCAAAGGACTAAGTGCATATTAAATAAATATGCCTTAAGACCCCTCTTAAAAGATCCAAAGCTGTTGCTGGAACGGAGAGCACTGGGCAACTCATTCCACCAACACGGAACCACTGAAGAATAGGATCTACAATTTGACCTAGCATGTATGGTTGGTCGACATAACAGACGCTCCTCAGAAGATCGCAATGGGCGGTTGGGAATGTACATCGTGATTAAAGAACTGAAGTAGCTGGGAGCAGATCCAGTCAGTGTCCTATAGGCCAGAGTGAGAGATTTAAATTTAATTCTGGCTACTATAGGGAGCCAGTGGAGAGTAACTAGGAGAGGGGTTACATGTGTCCTCTTTGGCTGATTGAAGACCAGTCGTGCTGCAGCATTCTGAATCATCTGTAGTGGTCTTAAAACACAAGCAGGTAGGCCAGCTAACAGAGAATTACAGTAGTCCAGCTTGGAGATAACCATTGCCTGTACAAGAAGCTGAGTGAGCTGTTTACATAGGGTACATTCTATTCTGATCAGGTGCTTTCAAGCGCTTTAAATCTTTGATCGGAATAGCTGTTGTTGGCTACTTTTCATAGGGAAGATATATAGCAGTCAATCAGAATGACCGTCTACATGGGTAATATTTGGAACAGGAAAGGACTATACCACCTCTACCATTCCGATTGAGTATTTTTATTTCGATTGAGCTGTTCTTCCGTTTCTAATCGGAATGTCCATGTAAAGGTAGCTATTGACTACTGACTATAATGCAAGACACTCACTTGGGGACGTTCTCCTCTGTGATGACCGTGGCGCTGCCCAGGAGCTTTTTGAGCTTCTGGGGCTTCAGCACCTCGGGGAATTTCTGCATGGCCACCAGGAGGAGCTCCAGGTGCTCTGGTGTGCTGAGGGCAGAGGTCAGGTCGCTCTGCAGGGCGCCCAGCAGCATCTCCTCAAACACCTCCTGAGATGTCTGCACAGACGAACACACGCACAAACACGAGACGATTATGGCTAAGTTAAGTCACACCACAGATGTAAGAAGTTAATATCAATTAATTTACAGAGTACATTTAAACAGCAGCAGACCAAAGTGCTGAATCAAATACACCACAGCTGTAGGATAAGAGATGCTCATGCTTGCTCTTCCTGACCTTACATCAGTAATTTTCATTTGGTCACTGACAAAAGACCTAAACAGATTTAAAAATGTGAACTAGCCCATACTTCAGCCAAGAGGTCCACCATAGTTTTCCTTGGCAAGTCCCGCAGGTGCTCTGAGAACTGAGAGATGCGCTGCAGCAGGCGAACACATTCCAGCAGGACTTGAGGCTCCTGATGATGGGGGGGGAAAGGGGGGGGGGGGCATGACAGAGGTTAATAACACACATTCTGTTGCAAGCATTGTCCAATATAGGTGAAACTATATAATCGCAGAGTAGCATCCCAACGCTCTACATGGATCCACTATCCTCTAGATGCCCATTCCGTGTACACGGTTTAAAAACAAACAAACAAACAAACAAACAAAAAAACAACGTGGTCTCTGTTGGCAACCCCAACAGAGGAAAACAGGAAACAAACAAATTGGGGGCAGCCTGTCCTCCAAACAAAAATGAAACACTCTGTGGAGTTGCTCTGGAAATTCTGAAGGGAGGGGTGTTTTGTTTGGTCCTTACAATATAATGCATGTTGTTTTGGACAAACAAGTCTGCCAAGAGATGGACATCTTAACATAAATAAACATGCACTACAGCTGACTGCACCTTTCAGTTAAACTGACTGATCTACAGACTGAAGAATGGGCACAAAACGTGTTGCAATTCTGTGAACACTGACAATATTGCGCTTACCTTTGATAGTCGAGTAGACTGTGACAGGGCCAGCACACCAAAGAAGTTCCCAAATGCAACATTTCTGATTTGTTTCTGTTTGAAGGCATATAGATAGGAATGTTATAGACAGAAATGACAGCACAGATCAATCAAAAGACAGACATAGATGGCCTGGACCAGTTCAGCCACGTTATTTACTCACCTTCTGCAGGCCTTGTAAGCTGTTTTTCTGTTTAATCTGGTCGAGTATGGTTTGCAGCTGGATGTCCTCAAACACACTCAGAAGCTAAAGGGATGCATGTTCATTGGTGAATGCGATTCTTCAAAGTACAACTTCAAGATACACCTTTCTCCCAGTCAAAAATTGTATAATGGCACAACTAACATCACATCTAAAGCCAATATCAGTCGCAGCGCTCTATTTTTTACCATGTCATAATACAGTAGGTCATGTCCAATATATTGGTTAACTGACAATGAAACAAACTCACCTGAGCCAAGGCTAAGCTGTATCCTGTTCGCGCATCTTCTCTGGCATGAGAGAGGCCATCCACTAGTCTCTTCAGCGAGTACTGCAGCTCATCAGACTGGTAAATGAGCACACACAGAAACACATTCAACACAAATGAACGTTGCATGAGCTATACGCTTAAAATGATGCGAGGTTAAATTGAGAACATCATTGGAAGATCCTGCACCATGCTAATAATTTGTAATTGTGTGACATCGACCTAATATACGAAATATGTAGGTTCGCTATCTGGGTTGGACAAGAACGAGCGACGCAAGCATCGCTAACCCACGTGCTTAAAGTGACTGAGCCTGCCAAGCTAATCAGCAGCTAGCCTGGCGAACTGATGTACAAGATGTCATGATGTCATGTCAATGACAACAGCAAAATATACGCATAAATGTCTTGAACAACATGATATCAGTCAGCTGGTAAGATAGCGATGAAGACTAGGTGAAAAAAAACCTCAGTTGTCAGTGAAGTTACACACAGCGCTAACGTTAGCAAGTTACCTTCTCGGTTTTCTTCAGGTATTCAATCAAACTTTCAATGGCTTTCAGTCTGATGTCTCGTTCAGGTTTTGCTATGTCCCAGAAAATGTCAAGGAATTCCCTGTTACGTTTGAGAATCCCCTCTGAATCTGCAACTTTGGGGCGAACTGGCTCTTTCTCAACCCCTTCCATGTCTTCATGCACGGTGACCGCCATGCTGTTCGTGCGTGCTGCTCAACGTGCATCACACGCATGTGCAGTAGAAGAAACAACAAAACTACAAATTAAGACTTCCGGGACGCTTGGCACTGAGTTTTCTTCAAAGTAAAAGACATGCAAACGTGTGGCCAAACGTTTATGGGATGGGTTTATTTAGAAACATGATCATGGTTTAAAATATTGAGGTATTATGTACTATCCTCAAATATAATAAGCTCCATGTTTGGTACAACCCATTTTGAAGATAAGTTACCGTGGTGTGTGTTTCACTGCCACTTTTCTCCCCATTTTCAGGACAGGAGCCCAGTCGACTCTCTGAGGTTGGTGAGGGTTTGAGTGAGGTGGGCTGAGTGAGTACAAACCTGATGTCACCAAGACCGAAATGAAATTAAACGTGTTCACTGTCAAAATGAATGCAACAGATTTGTTGGGAGGATTTCTATCCTTGTTTCTGGAATCTATTTTAAATTTCTCTTCATTAGTTTGTTTCTTCTCCCCATTTTGTGCTCAAAGTTACCAGGAGTCTGATACAAATCACCTAAGGACACTAATCTTTGCACACAGTGACAGGCGTTATGAAACACTCTTGTGTGGGTTTTAACTTTTAACAGTTGACCCTTATCTCGCCTGGACCTGTATTACTTCAGTAGGAAGCCACTATAAACAGCATATGTGTTAGACAAGCTGTCTCAAAAGGGGCCCTCATTAGTTGCTTCGCCTCCAGTCATTTTCCACTTGTTCGAAAAGGCTGGACCACATTATTTACAAAGAGCATGCTTGCACCACAGACGTGGAGACTTTGATTGAAAAAAAAAAAAAAGACTACACCTATCCTTAGTATTTTCCATTATTGCATGTTCTGCTTGGCAATAGCAACTTGGAAATTGTTCAGACAGATTACTTGACTTTGGAATGTATAGTATTATTGGTTCACTTGGCAAGACCACTTTATGAGTTTCTTTACATATTATTTTAACTCGATGCGATGGTAACGATGAAAGGGCTTGTCCATCTTCCAAAAGTGTTGTATTGGTCCAAAAAAGGCCCCTATGGGGAGCAATGAGTTACCCACTGCCCTTGCAGTTGCAGTATATGCACTGTTGATGTGTTCAAGCTTAAGGAAAGGTGCTTAAGACTTTGGCAGGGAATAGCAATGCACCATCGACTGCCTATGTTTTCACTTTACATCAAACACCTTGTGTTTAGTGGAGATATTCAAATTCATACCTGCTACAGAGTTAATATTCCTTTCACTATTTATAGAGCAATTCAACTTAAATCAGAGACAAAGGGTTGAGGTGTCAGCTGTTTTGTCAGATATCTGGAGTTGATCAACCCACTGCACACCATACTCACCATCTCAGAGGATGTTCGTCCAGGAAATAAGCCCAGTTATGGTATTTAAATAAGGATGAGAAAATAGCTTAATTTATTTCATAGAAAGTATAGAAATGTTGTCCACTTGCATGTTTTTTTCCACTTAAATATTATACAAATAAATAATTTATCAAAGGAGTCAAAAAGCACTGTTAAAATGATACAAATGCTTTAGTTTGAATCTATATGTCAAAAGTATACCTTACATCTCATTACAGTGCCTCTATTGGAGCATGTGGGATAGTTTTGCCAGTGTGATATTACATAAACACGTCTTCAGTTTTGAGATTCAGCTTTGCTTTTCAACTGCCACCTTAAAGACATTATTGTTCATAAACCGTGACTGTTCATAACATGATGTGTTTCACAGTAGGCCGAAGGGAACATTCCACCCCACGTCGACTTGCTTGTTGTCCACTGATTTCCCACCATTTGGCACGAAGGGTTCATAGTTCATCCATGTGCCGCAGATGCAAAGAGAATCGCAAAACAAGTGAAGGACGATAGAAACGGGTTTAGAAACAGCCTTCTTCCAGCAAAGTAGTGCCTTCTGGTAAGAGAGAAATCTCATAGACGTACACTATATTTTTGTTTTGTTTTCTCATCTCCCCAGTCTCAATCATGTCAGTCTTTGATTCGAGATTGACTACTGCAAGGATCACACCATTATTGGGAGGAAGTGTGTGGCTGAGTTCTTTCGTCTGGTCTTTCTCCCTCGTAGAGGTTTTCCGTTTGCATTCAGGCTGACGAACACTTGTCGTTTTCTAATCCTCCACTCGGCCGAAGCGTAAGTGTTGTAGCCGTTCTCCTCTATCCGTTCCTTGAGTTTACAGTTCATGCTGTATTCCCTCTGCAAAGAAAGAACAGCACCGGTGAGGATTTCATTGTCCCAAACATTAGAAAATGTAAAGGATATTTGCACACCTCTTGTGGACTGGTGCGATGGAGAAAACCAGAGGTTGACAACCATGGAACTCAAAGACTCCCACATACTGTACTGCTTCGCTTGTAAAAGTTTATTCATAAACTACGCTTTGATCCTTCGACCTTCTGTACTCTCTTCCATTCAAATTTGATTTGATTTGAAGATTTGATTGTTTGATACAACAGTCACACAGAGCTCCATACTCACTGCTCCATAGAGATCTCCTTTTTTGTTGATGGCCAAGTAGTAGTTGCTATGGAGACCCCTGATGGCCACAATGCCCACATCAACTGATGTGATCTCCAGGATACCTGTAGAGTAGAGAATACATACATCAGACAAATGAATATAACAATGTGCATCCTGAGTGATAACGAGTCATATCACTGAAAAATAAGTAAATTACAGACAATGCTATTACTAGTTTATTAATTGACCTGCTGTGTCTCTCAGATTCTGGTGAATATGGTTTGAAAGGTTAATCATTTCGTTACACCTGACTTCTCAGTTTTGAACACCTTGTTCGGGTTTCTTCCAGTACTTAGAATGGAATATCCAACATGATAATTGATTAATTGATGATTCATTATTACTGTCCATGTACTAAACATAAAGAGAGGACTTTTCCTATATATGAGCGAGGTTGCAGTTGTGCTTTTTTCATTTGGTAACTTGTGTGCTTTTGGTATCAGAAGACAACAAAACTATTTCCTCTTCATTTGGTCTTTGACCAGCCCTTATCATTAGGCTGAGTGCTTTTTAATTCAGTCTCCCATTTCCCAAAGAGACACCTTTGCTGCCGCTCTTTAGCCATTGACTTCCTTTTCACTTCATGTGATGTTTGGTTACCCTATCCTGATAACCACAGAAAAAAAAGAGGGAGGGGGTTGGTGTGAACTTCGCAGGCTTGTCAGTGGAGCTGCCCTTTGATCCAAGTAATTGTTGAAAGGTGGCTCTGCCTCCCTGGCTGATTTTTGTTTAACTGGCCGAGCGTGTCTGTGGCCGCTTCGGCTGCCCACATTTCCGAGCAACATGTGGTACTAGATTTCACGAGCTGTAGCTTTGGAGATGTGGAAGGCGGTGTGTGTTTTCGGAGACTAGTGCGCGCTTTAAAAAAAAAAAAAAAAAAAACATTTGACGCATTGGCCATCGCCATCTACCCCTCCGCTAATGCCATATTACGTTCCAGTTCAAACAGCACAACCTCCAGGCTAAGAGGTTGGACCTGTGAAGTGGTGTTGCAAGTGCTGAGACCATGACACAACAGGCATTGAAGATCTGAGAGAGTCCCCCCTTCTGTATAGGATCAGATTGCAGGTATCGAGTGAGGATGTAAGACAATCTAACCTGCTCTCTGTCCGCCCTGTAAACAGAAAGGGAGGGATGAAAGGGCCGAGAACAGAGGCAGGATGACAGAGAGACAGGAAGGGATTAGAAAGGCCTCAATGATCAATGATCAAAGAGAGACAGCGAGCCCGGTCAGCAGCGTCGGACGGGGATCACACACGGAGCAAGAGACACCGTGCTCACACCCACCCAAGAGAGACACAAGAGAGAGAGAGAGAGAGAGAGAGACAGAGGGAGAGAGAGAGGGAGGGAGGGAGGCAGAGGGAGACTTTCATAGGTTTGTAGGTGATTGCAAAAGAAGAAGGCGTTGGAGGAGAGAGAGCAGCCTTGGATGTTCTCTCAAGCAGAAAGACTAAAGTATTTGGTCACCGACACCCACTTTTCAGCTGTTTGTGTTTCCAGGATGGAAAAAAACAACCCGTCTCGAAAAAAATGTCAAGACCAATCTGCATCTTAATCAGAGTCAAACAAGCAATTTGATACAGCGATTTTTCCACAACTAAAGTCTGATGCACAATTTAAGAGCCACACACTCAGACGCGCACGTGCACACACACACACACACACACACACACACACACACACACACACACACGCACACGCACGCACACACACACACACACATATTTAGGGCAGGGTACTGCAGTGCAAGCAAAGAACAAACGAGCAAATGTGTTTGTAATGCAGAATCTGTGTTTTACAGGCCTAACAAGAACACCTGTGTCAGTGTTGGGGTGGTATTTCTTGTACACCAGGGCATAAAAACATGCCCCAGGGTCAATTTTTTTGCTTCGACTATTTACTCAGAGAATTACGTGTTATTTTTTTTACCACGCCGCCTTATTTTCCCAAATGCATGACTGATTCACTATGGTCTGTTTGTCGTTACTAAATGGTGCATTGGCGGGCTCTAATACACTGCCAGTGTGCATTGAGGTGCATTTTCCACAATGTGTTGCCAAACAGAAAATTGTTTTTTTTAGAGTCCATGTTGCTATTCGTGGTGCTTGAGATTTCAAGCCTTGAAAAAAATCATTGTATCCTGAGAAAAACAACATCATTACAAAATGTGGAAAAATGTGGGAAATGTTACAGTCCCAGACAGTCTGATGGCGCTGGGCTTCCCATCACAGCTTTTGAAAATAAACTGGTGTTGACCATATCAGCAGAGTTGTGAGGCTCCAATGAGCCTGGCACACATGGCCTCTGCCACAAACTCTTTTGGTGGCCTCCCACACACCAACACCCCCTTTCCTGGCAAGCTGACTGAACTTCCTCACATCTTGTGAAAATAAGAACCCCCTGTGGCATTGCGCATGTTACCCCTGCACTACACGGCGTCTCCTGGGCAGATGTTTGCCCAAAACAAAAAGCGACACGGCACAGAGTTGCACTGTCACTGCAACAATGAACAATTGAACAACAGCCAACGTTGACATTGTCATCTGCGAACATGGAACGGAGATGTTTTCGGTGGGCGTCGCAAAACATAAACGCTGGAAGTTTTTTTTTTTCTTTTCGCTTTTCATCTGTGACGGTCTTCCCCTCTTCCCTCCAAACTGAAACCACATACACACACAGCGCCTGCTCCTAGTGCTGCTGCTGCTGATAGCTTCACATTAGATAGAACGTCCCATTTGCAGTGTCAATGGACTGATATCTAACAAACAGCTCAGGCTGCCTCAGATTAGGATTCCGACAGCTCGTAAATCTGAGAGCACATCCCCCCCCCCCCTCCCCTCACACACACACACACACACACACACACACTCATACACACCCCCAGGCAGAATGGGAATCCATGTGGGACAGTTTTGCGCTGGCATCCCTGTAAATCAGTGGGAGGCTGGATGTGGGGTCTTTTAACAGACAAGAGTGAGAGCCAGGTCAGAGCTTTTTTTTTTTGCTGTGCGCCTGCCTCTCAGCACCTCGGCATGCTCTGGAAACCTCAAACCCAGGCCTGGTCGCTTATCTCCCAAGCTCTCCAGTGGACGCACTTTTCCCTCCAAATAAAAAGAGTGAAGGCGCAGCACAACTTTTCAGAGGGCGTAAAGTAAATCCACAAATGACGATTGGGTCTCTATGGTGGGGTCCACCAAAAAATTCTGTTGATTTGTTGCCACTGTTTGGGCTGTTGGCATTGCTTTAGTTGTTGACATTGTCTTTGCTGTCATCGCACAGGTCTGATCGTGTCTTTGTTATCCATGTCTTCATGTCTTTCTTTCTTCTTCCGACAGTGTGATGTCATTTTAAGTGACTTCAAAGGGCGTTATTTCTAAAAACCCATGTTTAGCCTTAGGAGAACAGCCCCTCTACAGTATCGCTTTACAAATACATTCGATATGATGCCATTATGCAATTCCTCTCCCCCAGGTTATGCTTTTGTATTCATACATTATTGATCTGGACGAGGTATAGCTTTGATGTAAAGACAATAACGCTGGAAACGTACTATTCATAAAGGAGGATCCTCGGTCACATATACATTCCAGCACTATGGATAAACTGCGCCTTTGTGAAACCGCAATTTGATAGTTGACCTCGTTCCCCATAAAACAGATATTTATGACCTGTGAAGGGTCAACTTATTCATTGTAACTGTTTTTGGTCTTAATTGTACAAAGACCACGTATATTAGTCCACACCACAGTCGTTAGTACTCATTAGTTTTTCTCTCTCAGATAAACGAGTGTTGTTTGCAGTTTACTAGTGACTGACTCTCAGCACATTAACAAAACATTATTGCAATGCAGTTTTATTCTCACCACTGTGGCCCTGACGGGAATATTGAAAGCTGTAAAGAAATAAAGGTCTATAAAAAAGAGGTCTGTATCGCCAGCTATATACGGGCAGCAGACGCACAGAGAGTAACGCTATAGCGTTTGCCACCTTTTATTGAACGTGTGGTTTGAGAACACCCATGAGAGCCATTAAGAGACGCTGTAAATGCGGAGTACAGTTTAAGTGAGCGCATGTGTTTTTGGGGGGCTTCAGTCAAGCATATGCGCCTTCACACCCACATCAACATTTAGTGCCCACACACACCAAAGCTGTGCGTTCTTTCGCTCACACATGGCATGGAAAAGCCTCTGTTAGTTGCGTATTGAAACGGCATGTGGAGCTTGATTAAGACTGAGCTGACTGGCAAGTGACAAAGGAGATTTGATATGCAGTTTTAACTGAGAATGGTGGTTGATATTAAATCACAAGGAATTGGAACTGAAATTGAATTGCTGAATAAGACATAATGACTCAATGTTTTAAATGGCAATTATGTCAGATGACTAAAGGACTCCATGCTGGCATAATTACCATAATACACTGCAACATTGTACATAGTTTCATGCAGACTGGCATCCTGGCATTCTGCCATTTTGCCATACCATGACCAAAGATTATTATCACTCCTTTGAGGCTAAATTAATCAACAAAGCCTAGGTTTAAGAACTGTTCACTGGGAAACAAGACATTCCATGCCAGAGGCTGATTATCTTAAGGGAACCCCACAGATGGACTTTGCAGATGTTTTTGGGCCCTGCGCTGTTATCTGAAGTGTTTACCTCTGGCAGAATAAAAACTGCAGGACGAGTACCGCCGGTCTATCAGTGGGTCTCTCTCAGCTGCCGTAAAACTACAGTTATCGTGTTGATTGTTTAGACAGGCAAGATAACAGGAGGATGTCTGGTTCTACTTAAGGCTCTCTCCGCAGGGGGAATATTTTATCTTTAACTGACGTCTTTGCTGTGTTCGGAAGAATGCGAGGCACACAAAACAATGTTCCAGCAGAGCGTCAGCCTTTAGCCATTGGTAACACAGTGTTTATCAAGCCATTCTGGGTCTTCAGATAGCGCCTCAGATACCCAGAATGAATAATTAACGGCACAAGCCTTGACTGAGAAGACCCGCTTACTTAAAGGGTAGAAAGGAAAACAATTTGGATTACAAAGCGTACACACTGTCTGGTAGAACAGGAAGTTTAATATGGACATATGGGCTCCACATGTCAATAGATCAAATGATTAAAGGATTTAAGTGGAATAAATGCAAGGTCCTTTCTTCATAATACATTTTCCAAAGTAAGACACTCTGTCTTAAAGCCAAGCCCATACAGAAGATTGTAATGTAAAATGCAGTGGGAATTAAATGGTAAAGAATTGTATGACATTGCTCAACAAAGCATACTTAAGAGCAGGTGGAGATTGCAAAGCTCACAACACACTATTCAAACTTTTCATATTATACTATGTTGTTTTCAAAATGTATTGTACTGATAGAATTTCTCTCAAATCAAAATCAATCTAAATTAATTGACTTAAAATATGAACTCATGTTAAAGCCCATCACAAATTAAGACTTTAAATTGAAATGTTCTCTCTCTAAATTTTAAAATGTCTCTCTCTGTAGCCATACACATTCAGAAGTGTCAGCACAAACGTTACTCACTGAGCGGGTCATCCTTGCTTTTGGTGCCGTTGACCGTCCCGCGCTGGTCGATCCTCAGGAAGAACTTCTGGAAGGAGAAGAGCTTCCTGCGCCGCACGTCGCCCTGGAGGTGGTTGTAGCTGCGCACGTGCCGCCCGACCGGCACGGACGCCGACGCTGCCGCCGACGCGTTGTGGGCCCGCTGAGGGTGGCGCGCCCGGCCGCACGCTCCGTGACAGGTGGAGGTGGCGACGGGCGAAGGGCAGCCTAGCAAAACCAGCGCCAGCACCAGCAGAGGCAGCCGGAGGGAGAGGGAGAGTACGCGGTGGTGGTGGTGGTGGTGGTGGTGGTGGTGGTGGGGCGCTGCTGGGCTGGAGCGGGCGGAGAACGCACCCTTACCCTGACGCGCGCCGCTCACTGTCCATCTCCACATGGTAGTCGCGGTACGTCGAGGGCTGCCGAGGGCTGCGCAGCAAGGGACATGCTGGGGAGGGCAGAGGCAGGGAGAGAGGCAGTGGAGCGGGTGGAGGGATGGGGGCAAGCAGGCAGGCAGGCAGGCAGACAGGCAGAGAGGCAGGCAAGCAGGCAAAGGGGGGGATTTGGGGGGTAACAGGGCAGCCTCCGGGGAGCAGAGCAGCCGCTGGGTTCCTCTGCTGCTCACTGCTGCTGCTTACCACTCAACAGGCTCTGCATCCTAAGGGGAAAAAGACAACACCATCGTCCCCACAACCGAAGTCCACGCTTGTCTTTTTCCTTCTTCTTTTACGTCCACCACTGCTTCTTGTTCTTCTTTTTCCTTTGGCTCTCTCTTTTTTTTCCCTCAGTAGGGTTTGCCGACAGATGAAGAGGAGTTCGGCTGTCTGGAGCAAGCACGAAGGGTGGAAAAAATCCTCTGCTTTATAGCCTCTTCCTATAGTTCCCACTTAAGTCTCTTGGTTTCTGTCAGTGGCGGAGTAGGTGCTCTGTCTTCTATTGAAGGACTTGAAACTTCATTGAAGTTGTTGACTGAACAAGTCCCTATATGCCCATCAAAGTCCCAGTATTCCACTCCGGTCGTTTGAAATGGACCTCCGATGTGATTGACCCCGAGCTCATTTGCAGTCAATGAACACAGTTGCCTCTGAAGTTCTCTCTCCCTCTCTCTCTCTCTCTCTCTCTCTCTCTCTCCCTCTCTCTCTCTCTCTCTCTGCCACCCACTCTCCTCCCGTCTCTATTCCTCTCCCTCTCTCTCTGTTCCTCTGTCTTTCCCTCTTTCTCACTCTGTCTCTCACTGCCTCTTTCTCTACCTCTTTCCCCCTGTGTGCGTGAGTGTGTGTGTGTATGTGCGTGTGTATGCGTGTGTGTGCGCGCGCGCGCGTGTGTGTGTGTGTGTGTGTGTGTGTGTGTGTGTGTGTGTGTGTGTGCGTGCGTGCGTGCGTGCGTGCGTGCGTGCGTGCGTGCGTGCGTGCGTGCGTGCGTGCGTGCGTGTGTGTGTGTGTGAGTTAGAGGGAGAGAGAGAGAGAGAGAGAGAGAGATCCTGTGAGTGTTTGTGTGTCAGTCAATATCTCCCTCCCCTTCTCACATTCACTCGCAACTTGCTCCACCTCGCATGTCGCTCAGCACCCATTCTTCCTGCCGCTCTGAGCGTGGGCTGCGGCGTCTGGGGAGAGCCCGCCAGCCACCGTGGGATATGGCTTATCTGGCCAGCCTGGCCCTCTGATAGAGGCTCTGGTGATCGTCTGTTCAGATCAGTCCCCTCGCGCGGGTCACAGGGAAGAGATGACCCCTGCAGAGAGGAGAGGGAAGGGGGTGCTGGTTAGGGCTGTCCTCCTACCTTCTTTGGGGGGGGGAGGGGGGGGGGGTCTGGAGATAGCGGGGCTACTCAGCATTATTAGTGTCTGTCTCCACCCTCCACAACCCTGAGAGCAGAACTAAAACAGAGCCTATAAAATGTCTCTGCCAGCCCTGTGTGAAACTTACAACTGATTGCCTGTGATGATCTGATCTTTGTCGAATTAAGCAAATTAAGTTTAAAGAGATTCAGAATCAAACCAGCTAACCAATTAGGTCGCTAAATAAAACATTAGCCAATATACTAACAAATAAGCATTAGCGCCGCGGAAGGAGGTGCTCTCGTGGCGGCCTGTCAGATGTTTGGGAGAGAGCCACTCAGATGCATTTCAATCCCGTAATGCGGTTTAACGTTTCACTCGCCAGACTTCTTCCCCCAGGGCTCAAGTTGAAACGTGGCCTGTGTCCAACAGCAACTAATCAGCTTACCAATACTCAGCCACAGTCACCAAAAGGGATGAGTTTTGATACTTTGCTTAATGCACACAGTTGTGGACAAAATACATTTGAAAACAATTTTGGTTACAAACTCTGAATACTAGAAGAGCAAAGACAGCATTCCCCCTAGTGATGTCTATGTAACTAAGCACGTGTTTTTGACCATGTTGCCAGGCCTGTGATCTAATTGCAGAAATGTTGTAACCCGCGGAAGACGTGCCGGTGGGAAATGGTCTTTTTTTTCTCTTCTTCTTTGCCTTTCTTTCATCTCTATGCCCTCCTGTGTCCTGCGCTGTCCTGTCCCGGGAGCAGTTCTGTCAAAGAGCGTCATGCCGTGTCCAGTCAGCAAGCCTACCTAAGCTCACGTCCCTTATCTGCTGGACAAACATTGCAATCTTATCTCCATTTCCTTTTGTTGCACACCCCCTACCCCCCTGCAATCTTGAGTGAATTGACCATGAATATTATTAGGATGGAAAATGCTGCAATTAGCCAGATGAATGCAGGCCAATTTTGTAGAGGAGTTTTTGTCCTTTGGAGTGCCATTTAAATGATCCGTATGAGGACTTGGTTGGTTGGACTTGAATATTGGTTCTTTGGTCTTCTTCAGACAGCACATCTGTTCAGTATAAAGAGGGTGTGAAATATGTGGTGTATTCAGATATGTTCACACCAAAAAAAAAATGTGTAGACTACCCACTGGAAGTTTTCTCTCTCTGGAAGTCTTTGTTTTCTCCCGTGTGGCTCAGGGTCCACTTCAGGTATTTCACAGAGTGGTGTGCTCCCTTTTTACCTCTAGATTCACAGGATATCTTTAAAAGCTGAAAAGCAAATAGGATCACAGTGTGAGCATCTTTCCTTTTCTTATGTCTCTGTCTCATGCAATATAAGTGAGATTTGGAGGGCTTGGGGTGGCCTGGCCTGGGTGTTATCACTCCTTGTGATCTCCGGATTTAGTCGTTACATTATCTTTATTGATCTATCTCGGGCCTTGTCTTCAAGGTTCACGTAGAGAGAACAGTACTGCCATGTGTGCCTGATAGTTGTGTGAGCTGAGAACAAAACATTTCTCTGTATTTCTGTATTTTTGTGCATTTGTAAATGGCCTGAAATAGAACAGGGGGGTCTCTGTGGAATGATTAACTTTAAAATCATCAAGGTGGAAAAAAACATGTTATGCCCAAATCATGCATGGTTGAATATCATCATATTTTAAGGAAAACATTTAGTCACTGTAAGCCTTTGTATTGTTTTCAAAAGTCAGGTTTCATGGACAATGATCCTGCCCTAACTGAGCTGCTGAGTAAGACCTGTTTGTGTGAAACAGGAAGAAAAAGTTGGTTCATATTTGCAAAATATTACACTGGATTACCAATTCCATGCAGAGTTATACAAAGATTATATAAACCTACGTTAAGACAGGGTTACAATAAAAAATTCTCAAAAGTACATAAAGTCCAGCCAAAGGGAATATGAGCAGAACCATAAATTAATGCAAATGAATGTCTTTCTGATCAGCCCTTGAGTTATATGAAATATACTCCAGGACAGTTGATCTGTGAGGTGAACATATACTCATCCCCGCTGCGGGCGATCTCTCATGTCTGTCTCGGAGCAGGAGCCTGCAAACCTGATCTTTAATAAAGGACTTAGGTTGGAATGAGGGTGCCAGTGCCCCGGCCTAGAGTCAAGCAGATTTCATCCAGATGAGTATGTCTCCCTTATATCATCCTTTTTATTACTCTATTACATCCTGCTGAAAATATGCTTTATTTCAAATGTCTGGCATTTTTCTCCTCTCCCTCCGAAGGGCAAGGTCCAGTGCTGGAGGTGCATTTTTCAAAAAGGTTACACCAGTGTAAATCAGCTGGTGGGGAAGGAATGAAAATAACCCGCATGGAAACAAACACATGCAGCAAGCAAATCGGTTTCAATATGAGATCAAACATGCTTTCATTTGTTTCTAATGGGCAAACATTCAGTCCTTCCTTAAAGCTATTTAAAATGTTTACAATTTCTTCATATTAAGGCCATGTTGCCACAACAATGAATGATGTGATTAAAACCAAATAAAGATGAACAGCTGGGAGAGTGCTAGGAGAGTGGATCTAGAATACGGACAATTAAGGCGATTTCCATTTGATGTTTTGTTCATCATCATTGTTCATGATGTTGGTTATCAAAACATTATTTTTGTGGTTAGCAATCACAGAAATTGTTTTCATCTGTCTGCAGTGTATAGCTTCACACAAATGCAATCCAACATGATGCACTGATCAATGACTTCAAATTGGTCAGCATTCTGTTCAGAATCAGCTACGCTAAGGAGCACTTAATTGATTTTGGCTACATTCAGTAGCTAATTACGTTTTTTTTTTTAAGAAATCCATAGACATAAAAACCCAGCCTTGCTGAACACTGAGAGCAGCTGCTGAGTAGGTTGCAGTGTGATCCTTGACTCCAAGCTGCTTTTTGCCAGTCACCAAACGTAAATATTTCATGAGCCACACGTCATCCAATGGTTCTGAGGGATCCCATTCCAATGACTAGGCTCCTGTTCCTGGCCCCCTTTGGGCTATAGATGTTTAGTAATGTTATCTTCCTCTATGAGTGACTGCTCACTTACATCACAGACAGATGAATGGATTGGTTTCCGAAAGGCGGAGGAATTTATTTACACATCACACATGGCCTCATGTGGCACGGCACGCCGTCAGATTTGATTGTGCCCCCAGGTAACTTGTGGAGATGGGCACACTGACCAAATGACCATACCTATTAGAGCGTCCTTGGTTATTTTAGAAGACTTTCTAGACTTTTGTAGTTTGGGACACAACAAAAACATGTGATTTTTTTTTTTTTATCATGAATCATCTAATTTGGTTATGTGGTTGTTTTGTGGCACCACAGTCTTTGGCACTCCTTACAAAGCCTATCAAAACACTCATCTCCACGTGCTACAACAACCCACCTTGAAATAAACAAGCTATTTGAAGAATCTGTTATGTGGAAAGTCTTAGGAACAGCGTGGATACTGTGGTTAGCTCATTCTTGCTTTAAAAATGCGATATATGATCGTTTGGGTCCCCACCGTCGACTTCCAAGGCACCGCTGTCTGGAAGTCACTAGGGTTAGGGTTATTGTCAGGGTTAGACAAGACAGTGCCGCTTTGAAGTCGATGGTCAGGGCCCAAAACACCATAACGCTATAAAATATGCTGTCTCACAATAAGCTTTCAAAGATGCCACACTCCCCAAATTCGGGGCCCGTGTTTTCTTCCGTATTACATTCCTAACAAGTTGGGCGAGATGCCGCTGTTGGTGACAGCTACAATTTGCCCGGTCGCCGGCCAGTCCGTCCATCTCAGGTTAACGGGAACAGAAGGGACCACAGTTTGGCCTAATTAAATTTGAGCCCTGTAAGGTGAGCCCGGGCCGTGTGGTGTGGCGTGGTGTGGCGTGGTGGCAAGAACAAAGGGTCGGAGGACAAGGATGGAGAGGTGTCAAGAGGTCAGACATACTCATGTAAATAACTATGAGGACGCAGCAGCACAATGTCTCCATCTCCACACCACTGGAGGTGGGCTTTGGCGCTGATCATATGTGGACATGTATCGAGTAATACAGCAATGCTGTCAATTAGTTATCAGAGACAGAGAGGTTTTGACTTTTCATATGGCAATCTCCTTTCAGGCAGGGTATTAAAGGCATTCTACACATTGCCATACCACAAGTAATCTATTTTTGGCAGAATTCAGTGAAATGTGTACACTCAATATTCTTATTGAAGGAAAATGGGAGAAATGTCAGATGACATGCTTTACCAGTTTGGGACTCTCTTTTATCCTTTTTAAAATGTAGGGAGACTCATCTTGGGTTGCCATGCCCATGTCCTCTAACCTTACAGTATACTTAGTTCCACCAAAAGAAAATGCTGCTGTCGCTCAAAACAGCACAAGCTGTGCACAAGAATCTCTGAGGCAAAAAGACAGATTTTTTCCCCCACTGCATTTATTGATTCATCAATGGACATGACATACTGCATCAGCAGCACTTATAATCTGTGAAGCATTTTCAGTTAAAAAAAAAAAAAAAAAACATAGAAACAAATTATAATATTTTGGCCTCAACTCAAGACCACAGAGTGATGACCTGCAACACTTAATGCCTCTCCTCCTGTGTGTCTGTCTGTGCAGCTCGAGTCATAGCAGCAGCACTGGGCTCTCAGAGACAGAGAAACACACGTCAGGAGACACTCATGTCTGGAATGAGATGGCAATGCGACCAGCGGCTACACTGTGAACGACTAACAGGCCTTTGAGGAGCCAAAGGACACGTAAGAGGCATTGCACTTCATTAAGATACAGTATGTATACCAACTAAGGTTGACCCTTAAATTCGCCATATCATCTTTATAGTACCACAATTCCTTAGCACCTCTCAGTTCTTAGAATATAGTATTTTCTAAGTTGAAATAAATGTATTTGACAAGTGTCCAGAAGGCTCTTTAGATTGTGCATTATAGGATTCCATCTCTACTTACGACCGCATTCAGTGTAAGGGACTGGATTTGATTAAGGAAGGATCTACAATCAATCATTTCAGGCCAGACACGAGACAGGGAGGTCAAATAGACTGCCAATTAAACATCAGTAACCTACCTAAAATACGTATCTCCTAAGTAAAGGGGCATAATGAGGATCATTTCATCTAACCATCTTTCCAATCATACTGTTCTTACACTTTTATTTTCGAATGACAAATGTGACTTTTGTAGTTATATTAATAAAGATATATGCCCTGAATATTTGTTCTTAGCTGAAATAATTGCTAATAACCTCATATTCTAAACGATTAACATCTTTGAGAATAATATTTAAAAAAGTAGTTTTTCAAGTCTGTTGAAAAAAAGGAGAAAACAATTACAATTACTAAACGTGTGCATGAAGAGACATTGCAAACTAGCCACAGAAAGCATAAAGTGCACTGAGGGGCCGGGGGCCATGTTTTAAGTGACAACCCGATAACACAGAGATGCTTCTAACCCAAGATCATCGTTTTTTAAAGGGCAGTTAGTGGTCGGGAGCATATGTGAACAACTTTGTAAATTCCAATGATCAGGACGTACTGATGCTCATAGAACTGTACAATTTTTATTACAAACCACAAAAACACATAATGGTCCTCTGTCCGGAGAGAGAAAAAAAGTGAGATAATTATTATCCTCATTTTGTTCTCAGATCATCTTGTTGTGATTGTATGAAGAGACTGACTGACAACAACAACAACAACTATGGGACTATACGAGTGCACTCTGAACAAAAAAATTGTGTAGAGGACATAGATGCACCTGGTGTGCACTGAACATGGCTGCATTTGGTAGTTATACTGAAAAAGTGTTAAGGAATGTCGATAAGAGCACCCACTAGACCAAAACAATAGCACCATACACACTGTCATTCAAGTACAAAAAAAAAGGGCTGAGATGTTCCATGGACTATGACAGCAAGTGTGCTTCAGTAAAGAGAGGTGGAGGTGAACCGGGCCCCAGGTGTTGTCCACTGACTCCTGATCTGGATACAGTAGGAGTCCATCTTAAGAGCGTCAGTGATGGCCAGTAGCTGGCGGTGTCACGTGTCACAGGTCAAGCCATGCAGGTGACACAGCACTGCCTCTGAATGGACAGGAGATTGCAGCGCCCCAGCAGCTTCAGCTTGGCACAGAACTTGCTGGACATGCTGTTCTTCCGGCACGGTGGACCTGTAAATGGGTTTTAGTCCTCAGTAAATGGGTTCTAGTCTCGTTCAATATCACATTACACATTTGGGCATTCTGGTCGATTTCACAAACAGCAATATATATCCATGAAATCGTCCAGTGTTAGTTTACTTATTAATTATTTTATATAATAATTTACAGTGTAAATTCTTATATTGTGAGTATGAACAAAGCTGTGGCAAATCATCATCATTCTTCATTTTGTCATTCAACTCACGCCCTTATTCAGAGTGACTTCCAGTGAACTACCCACAAGGAACAGTTCCTCTGGGGCAACTCAGGGTTAAATGCCTTGCTCATGGGTACATGGGCCAAATGGTGGTAGCTCCTGGATTCTAACTTAAAACCCTCTGTTAAAGCCTTCCTTTAGCAAAAATGACAAATGTAGGTATTCTAAATGTGCAATCCATTCATTTCTTCAAAGAAATTGTCATAATGGATCTAAGTGAATTACTTTACGTCGTGAAGCTGTGGTCCAAACAAAATGTACTTTCTCCTTCAAACAGATCTTTGAGGTGGTACTCTGTTGCATAATATGTTCCTTGAACAAGACCAGTTCAAACAAAAACAGGACAACAACAAAGACCAAAAACAACAACAACAAACAGACTAGGACATTCACAGTGCACTACCTTGGATATCGTGTATGTCAAATCGCATCGATACCTTTTGATGCCTATCACTTATCAATGCAATTTGGCATACATGTCGTCCACGTATGGCGCTTCTTTTGTGAAGAGTCAGCTAAGGTCAGCGGCGCATCGGCGGTCATGCTTGGGGCTGGCTGAATGAGAAACAGCTCCCGACTCTCTCTGATTCCGAACTCACCCGTCTTCGTTTTACATTCCTGAGGGTTGCATTCCTGGGAGCTGTCGGGCCGGCTGCTTCTGCTGCACAGGCTGGCCTTCTCCTCCTCTCCTGATTCATCGTTCACACATCTGACGCCGCGGCTGCGTAGCCCTCCACCGCAACTCCGTGAGCACTGGTGCACACATGCACACACACACACACACACACACACACACACACACACACACACATGCATAAACACACACAAACACACATACACATAAACATGGAGAAACAAACAGCAATTCAAAAACAGCGTGATAGGATGGAATTTGGTGAATCAGTCGATGTAGGTTATGTATCACTAAGCATGTCTAGTGTTGTCTACTGTGACTATCTATTCAGTCACAATGTGCAGGAGATATACTGCACATTAGGAGATGTAAGTAATTTAATGTGTGGGTAACCATTTGCTGTCGGCTGGCTAACATTCAATCGGTATTCAATGGGATATTGTTGTGAATGGCGCGACCCAGATTCCAGCTCAGTCAGGGGCAGATCAAATAAATGGAGGAATTCCACCTTGAGTGCATCCCAAGGGCTGACCTGCACCGGACAGCACACCCCAGCGCGACCCTCACGTCACGGTCATGCAGCTATGATGACCACCACTGCCCACATTCATATTAGATTAGATTAGATTAGATTAGATTAGATTGTCATTGTGCAGAGTACAAAGTACAAAGACAACGAAATACAGTTTAGTTTGTGTCTCACCAGAAGTGCAACAAGCAGAAAAGTGCAATGTGATGTACAACGTATAGACAGGTGGTGCCTAGACAGGACGTGAGATATAGTGCAGTGTAGTGCAGTGTTGCCATGGTCGTGGACACCTCAACAGTCACAGGCTAGGAGGTATTGGGCGGGGCAGGGGAGGGGGGTGGGGGGAGGTTGGGGGCTTACTTGGTTAGTTGTCACCAAGATGCTGAGCTAGAGTTCAGTCGGGTGACAACCGCAGGAAAGAAGCTTTCTCTGAACCTGCTGGTATACGTGTATGTACTATATTATATATATGTACAGTATATGTGTACAATCTGTCAGCTTCGGGTTCGACTCTTGAACTCTTGAACTCTTGAGTCAATGGAAAAAAGGGTCTTTGCTTAAAGGGTAACTTGGCAACTATTTCAACTTAATAAACACATTTAGAAATCATTTGGATGATTAAATGATCTGTTCCGGTGAAAACGGTGACTTTCTCCGCTCCCCCTAGTGTCCCCAGGCCGATAACCAACCTTGGAACATTGTGACTCAATCGTTTTAAATTGTGTTTCTTACCTTGTAATTTACATATTGTACTGCTGGACTTACAGTATGCTAACTGTTTTGCTTATCTTGTAAACAAATCCATGTGCTTTATCAGTACTTTTCCCCCACAGTTAATAAGAAATAGCATGCACACTTTCTCCAGCAGAGGGGGAAATAAAGCAAATCCTACCAAGGGGGGCTCATGACCACTCTGGGCCAGTGTTGTGGAGTGTGTGTGTGTATATGGGAGCTGGTCTCACCTCGGCCCAGTTCTCAGTGGCCCAGTGTGTGCAGGGCTGCTGGCTGCACGGCTCCGTGAAGTTTGGCCTCTGGGTGGCGTCACAGCGCTGGAACTCCGGACAGTACACCAGCCGCTCCCTCACACCCCGGCCACAGCTCTTGGAGCACTGAGTGGAAAGCACATATACGGCTTACACGTATACCTGCACTCTTAAAACGAATGTGTTGGAAACAACACAAACTGTGTTGTCCCTATCTGGACACAGAACTGTGTTAAAAACAACACCAAACTCTGTCAGGCCTGAATACTTCATGTTGCCTACACAGCCATGGAACCTTTGCTGAACCTGTACATTATAAACCCGATATAAAGAAACAACAGTATGCATGTCCCTTACCTTCCCCCAAGGGGAGCTCTTCCACTGCAGGCAGGGCAGTGTGCTGCAGGGCAGGGAGCTGGGTGGCTTATGGGTGACGGCCTGGCAGTGGAATGGCCTGAGTGGGCGTTTGCTCTGCGTGTCGATGCACTGCACGTCCCGATGGCGCACAGCCTCGCTGCAGCCCACAGGGCACTGAGGAAGGACAAACAAGCACCATTAAACTCACTCAGGGAAACGTTTGGAAAACGAATACTTGTACTACACATACTGTCTCATTCTGCTAATGAGGTAAAATGATTGACTTTACAGATAGAAAAGGAAAAACATTTTTAAGGGACATCTCAGAATCAGTAACTAATATAAAATCCAATCTAACATATTCCAAACATGTTCCACGGTTAGCCTATACATTTTTTTTCTTTACAAAAATTGCATTTTATGGTTCATAAGCCTTCACTGCTCCCTCAAAAATACCATCCTAAGTTTCTTTGACCAACAATCTACAAGTGTAACTAATTGTAACCAACCACTAACTAACATGCACAATAATGCACTACTGCACTTGCATGCACTGATCTATAAAGAACCATAATTCATGATTCAGTGACTTGCATGCACCTCCATGTTCTCCAGCACCACAATGGCACCCTTGCGGAGGCCTCACCTTGCTCCAGTTGCCTGCCTTCCAGCCTGTGCAGGGCCTGAGGTTGCACCTGCGTGCCGGCTCCGGCTTCTTGATGCTGGCACAGTCCACCTCCTGAGGGGAGCTGCAGCCCACCGTCCTCCACTCCGCCCCCAGGCCACACGTGGTGGAGCACTAGAGCCGGTCAGCAGCAAGCAGGTGGGGGACACGCAGCAGGCAATGGACAGAACTTATAAAGCAACCGAGACCAGTGCAAAAGCTAGCCTCATATAGGACTAGCATACTGTATTTATTCATTTATTCTTATACATACTGTAACTCACTGCCCTTATTCTATTTTTACTGTTTTTTTTATGTTGTTGTTGTACTTGAGAGTCAAATACCTTGTTTGTTTACGCAAACCTGGACAATAAGGCTGATTCTGATTCTAACACTGACAGCTTAGTACAAAACGAGTGTCTAGTTTGCAAGCATACAAGACTGCCACCTAGCAATGCAACATAGTATTGCATGGTGAATTCAATGCAAAGTAGATACAGTACATACAAAGATATGTTTGACATTGTTTTTTTTTTTTTTTTTTTTAAATTTGGAACAACTAAGACATTCATGACTTGATGTACTGTGTCAGTATGGGAGGAGATTGCTAGATTTTTAGATTGTGACAGTGAACAAACAGAGTGAAATCTTTCCTCAACAACCTTCATCTGGGCCTCAGTGGCATTTCGGCTCTGCCAAGCAGCCTAGTTAGAGCTCTCGTAAATCTAGCCATTCATTTAGGACCTGATCTGCCAAGAACAATGAAGTAGATAAAAATAGGACAGGCTTTCTAAATATGCTAACGGTTCAAATAAATAAATGTCTGTGTTTATAAATCGCTTATGTTCACATTTGTCTACGAGCGTCTGTCCTCGTAGAATGACCGGCAGACTGGTCAGTGCAATGACCCCTCTCCTCAAACCACCGCACCACACAACCTTTGGAAAATAAACGGCCTTTGTTCCCTGTGTGTGTGAGAGAGCTATTCACACCCATCTGATTAGCATGGCCGACTGAGCAGAGCCACCTACCTCACTCCAGTTCCCCACCACCCAGAAGGCCTCCATGCTGACGGGGTCCCTGGTGTTGGTGCTGACGGGGCTTCCCTGCCTGGGTTTGGGCTTCTTGGTCTGGGGGCCCTTCGGCGTAGTCTTCTGGGCCACTGAGGTCTTCTGGTACTTCAGCACCCTCACAGTGTGTGCCGGGGCCCCCGTGGTTCGGGGAACGTCCGCCGACTTTGACTTTGACTGAGGTTTGGGAGCGGTTTTGGGCAGTGCTGTGGTTTTCGTCAGTGGTGTGGTTTTGGGCAGTGGCACGGTTTTCGTCCGTGGTGTGGTTTTGGGCAGTGGCGTGGTTTTCGGCTTTGGCGTCCACTTCTTGACAGGCTTGACGTACGGCGTGGTTTTGGCTTTGGAGGGGGTGGTGGTGCGTGTCGTCCAGTAGACCCCGCGCGGCGTGGTGGTGCGAAGGGGCGCTTTGGTCGTAAACTGCGGCCTGGTGGTGCGCGGTTGTGTCGTAGTCCTCCGGGGGGCCGGTGTCGTAGCGGTGACCACGTCGTCCACCGCCGCCTCGCTCCTGGAGTCGGAATCGTCCACGATGTAGTCGTACCCGGGCGTGTAATTGGATCCAGCGCCTGGCAGCGGTCCAGCTCCGCTTCCTTCCTCCCGCTCCTCCTCCTCCTCCTCCTCCTCCTCCCCTTCCACTTCCTCCCCGGCCGCGCCGGAGCCTTTGGTCTTCCTGCCAGCATGCGCGGCGTCTGGAGTCGGGCTGGCGTTCCCCACCACGATCAAGTCGTTGTCATCTGCGTGCAGGATGTCGTCGGGGACCTGCGGCGTGCCAGCCGGTTCGCTCGGCGTCGGCAACGCGGTCGGGGTGGTCTTCGGTGCCGCCGAGGAAACGGCGGGCGCCGGCGTCGGGCCTCGCTTGGGGATGACCCGCCGGTATATGGGCCCGACGCGCTTCTGGCCATTGGGGCAGCTGAGGAGGCCGCAGAGGGACTTGGTGCGGGGCTTGGTGGTGATGTTGCAGCGGTCTCTGGGTTCAGCCACGCACGTGACCTCCCTGGAGCGCACTGCACCTCCACAGGTCACGGGACACTGGGGATGAGACGGGCCACAGTTAACAGAGATGTTTTAAACCATTTGAGGGTCTTTGTGAGCATATACTGTATGCTTTGTATCAGGGGAAAAACAGTTGCATACTGACGCTTGACATACTGGAGAAGAGAGTTTTTCATCAGGCAATGCCAAGTTTCCCCCCAGGAGATCAAAATAATAAATAGTAATATATTTGGTTATAATAAAAATTATGTATTTGGTCAAAATAAATGTATCTATTTTTTTTCATCTTATTTATCTATTTTTGTCCTTCATCTGTATCTCTGGAACCTATGTGCAGCTCTGCTGATTTGTACTTGTTCCCTGAGACAATAAAACATCAGCTAAGCAGCATCAGTTGTCAGTTGTCACCAGTGGATAGATCACACCCAATCTCAACACACAGCATTTTACCAGTTCCATTTGGCCTCATGCCTATATGACTGAATCACAGGGACACTATCACTCATGCCATATTGCTCATGATTTGTAATATTACACATTGATCTAGCCACATTAATTGATCTCATATGGCAATGGGAAACAGACAGACATACGCATGCACAGAGACAGATTGGAATTAAAGGGTGATTTTCCAACCCAAACAACATCAATTGATACAGTTCTCTAAGAAGCAGTTACAACAAGCATACACTCTGCCAAAGTAAATGTCTCTCCTGAGCCACTGATTAGGCTCAACATATTGTTATACTTCTACGCTACTATGGAGAGGGACCCTGCAGACAAACCATTTTTCCTCTTTGTAAGTGTAAAAAAGGTATAAAAAAGGACTGTTTGCGCATTCAATGCAATAACTTTCTGTTGTTCTGGTCACCACCATCTTGCAAAGACAAAGTCAACTACTATGCAGAATGAGGAGAGTCCAGTAGCACCATTGTCCCCAAGGCTATATGCTATTTAGATGTAAATGCTATATGCTGTTTAATGGTAAATTACAGTAATATTCCAGTTTTTCTCAAATCTGCAACGACTGATGTCATTTTGGTCCCAAATGCAAATGTACACTCCATATCGAAAATAGATGTTAAAAAAAAATACTGGTCTAATAGAGTAGATAGACTTTCACGCGAACGCGAGTTCACCTCGTTCCAGTTGCCCACGAACCAGTCGGAGGTGCAGGGCACGTCTCTGTTGCAGGGCACCACGGGCTTGGGCTTCAGCATGTACCTGCAGTCGGCGTGGTGCAGCACGCGCTCCTCCCCGGCCACCGTGCGCACGCACAGCACCGTGCGCTTCTTCAGGCCCGTGGGGCCGCACGTGGCCGTGCACAGCTGCCAGCCCCCCACCCACCACCTGCGGAGACGGAGCCGCAGCGGCAGCAGCAGAGGGGAGGGGAGGGGGGACAAAACATCAGTCGTATTCAGGCTGAAGCTCATTCATTAATGCAACTTCACAGGGATATATGTCTATGTTTATGTAGAGCAGAGGGGGGGGGGGGGGGGGGGAGACAAAACATCAGGCGAGACTCGTATTCAGGTTGAAGCTCATTCATTAATGCGACTTCACAGGGATTTATGTCTATGTTTATGTTTACGGAGCAGATGCTTTTATCCAAAACGACTTATAACAATAACACTAAGACAGTAAGTTCTGGGTGTGCCCTTTACAGACTTCAATAGGGTGTTGTTAGGTTCATGTGTTAACTCTTTGTGGTTCAGTGAGCCTGTCCTCCGCATACTGAGGCTGCCTAACACTTCTACAAGCATTATGCATAACAGAAGACTGTTGAAATCAACAAATCAAACAATGTGTAGGCACACACTGGTGTTGTTTGGTGTTCTCAGGTGCAGGGTTGTGGTTACGGACAGGCTGAAATGAATGTGAATGTGAGTTGTATGTGTGTGTTTTTATTACTGCTGAATATGAAGTGTGTTTCTGTATCTACTTTTGCTGCTATTTAGGATTATACTTATTTATTATGTGTATTATTATTCTTATTATAGGAGACTGAGGACTGTCAAACTGAATTGTCCCTTTTGGGATAAATAAAGCTTTCTGATTCTGATTCTGAGACCTTCAGTCTTTTGATTGGAGCGTTAATTAAAAAAGTAACGTGTGAGGACAAATGGAGTCAGGGATAGAGACCTTGCAGGGCAGTCCATGACTTTACACTTTCGATGTCGGTTTTCCGGGCGGGAGTCGGGATCGCACAGAGCTTCGTCCACCACGCCACTGTCCAGTTCGAAACATCGCACAGGCTGCAGTTGTTCACCTGGAAATGTCAGGACAAGAAATCCTTTGTGGTTAAACATGTTCTGGTGCAGCAGCTGTGCCTCCGTGAATAATATAATCTAATCTCTCCCCCACCCTCCTGCTGCACGCTCTCCGAAGATTAGGTGTTGCCTGCTATCAGAGCTGTCTGCGAGAGGATGGAATGTTTCAAGAGAGGGGCTTTTTTTACCTCCACAGCTGAGATTTAGTAATCTGCGGAGGCCCCGTGCTTGCACAATAAAACATGTGAATCACCCGCTGGCCAAGGGTGCTGCAGGAATGACACAGCACCGGTCGACCCCCTTTGCTTGCATTTGGTGTGCAAACACATGACACAGCCAAGGAAGAATTTCCCCCATGATTCACAGGCCGCGTTTCAACCAGGAATCCAAATAGGCCAGGAAACCCAGGTCAGCACAAGATACTGTGTGTTGCAACACAGAAGCTTTGCAAACTTACCACTGCAAGTTTGAGCTTAAATATTCATGTAGACTGAATAGATTTCTCAAGATATCCTCATCCAAAGTGGTTTACGCTACAGCAAAGGTACATAGCTTTAGCAGCCTATGGAGTGCCTGTGAACTGACCCCATGACCTCAATGCACTTCTGTCTTGTAGTTGAGCTGCAGGAACACACTTGGCACTTGGCTAAGCTCTGACAGAAAAGCACAGTGTTGTTTATAGTGCTGTTTGAATGAGTGTAAATGTGATGTTCAACTGGGATTAGTCATCTGGGGTGCAGTTACCCACCTATCCCACAGGAGGTGCTACAGGCAGTCCAGGCCCCATGCCTCCACATGTATTCTGGGTCCAGGACATCATTCCCATTCGTTCGGGACCTCTTGATGGTGTACTCGTAGGAGATCCCAGGATTATGCTCTTGGAAAAGCAGCTGAGAAACAATATTTTGTTTTCACGGAACTGAGCATTTTGACCATATACAGTATTTATAGTGTTTACACAGTTAGTATGGTGTATTGAGGACTGATCACCAGGGCAACACATACCT
Source organism: Sardina pilchardus (assembly GCF_963854185.1). Taxonomy (NCBI): domain Eukaryota; kingdom Metazoa; phylum Chordata; class Actinopteri; order Clupeiformes; family Clupeidae; genus Sardina; species Sardina pilchardus. Next base: position 14,265,175 of record NC_085001.1, on the reverse strand, counting down.
GGATCATGATTGGCTCCAAGGTAGGTCCCGGTGATGTCAGATTCTCCAAGTTCCCTATCCTGTCGTAAAAAAACTTGGCTCCCCCCGCATTGTACTCCCCATTCCACTGGATGACGAAATTCCCATTTAAATAATAGTCATCCGAGTTAGGTTTCCTAATGGCCAGGAAATTCCCTATGTCCGACGTCTCCCGGATGAAAATGTCTCGGGCGCCCTGAGGGATGAGGGCCATATCCACATAACCTGTGAGAGAAACACGACTCCAGTAAGAGACTCCAGGCACAGCTATCTAGAGCACAACAACAGCAGGTTTCATATTCCTCACTTATAGGTGATACATATAAAGCCATTATTATGATTTATGCTGAACCACTACAACTCATTGTGCACACGCATGATAATGCTCTATTCACTGTCTCCGCATGTATTTTGAAGCGAGCTTTAAAAAAAAAAAAATTATAAAAAAACATCCCACCACCATGAGCCATATCTGTTACACGTTGGCAAAGCACAAAGAGCCTCATTCTTACCGTAGCCTTCTGGCTGATCAAAGTTCTGGCGGACCGTCTGGCAGGTGGAGCCATCCCCCAGACAGACCCCGCAGCGATCCTCCTCTGCGTTGGAGTCGATGCCATAATCACATCCAACGGCCTGACATGGTCCAGATACGGCACGTAGCAGAGGGGGAGGGGGCGGGGGGGATGGGGATTCACAGGGCAAGAGACACAGGGAGCCATTAAAAATGGAGCTTTTCACATGTTTCCCATGTTCACATTACATTACATTACATTTGGCTGACGCTTTTTAACTAAAGCGACTTACAACATGGTAAAAACATTTAAAGCTCTTAAGAGCAATTCTAACAACAATTTAGAAAAAAAAACACAATAACTGCAACAATGAGTGTAGTAAGTGCATCAATGAGTGCAATTGACTGTAGTAGTAGTGCAAAGTAACTGGCACATAGATGTAAGGTGGTGTGTTGATAAGACAAGAGTCTTATAGGATTAGACTTTTAGAAGGGAGGGAAATGGCCTTACTTCAGGCTGTTGTGTACTAACACGATATCAAGTATCAGTGGAATGACTGAGCCAGATTTCCCACTGTAGATCCATTGTAATTGTTTGCTGTCCATATGCCATCAATTCAGTGTCTCTTATAAACATGTGTAACATTTGTTCAAGTGTGAGTCATTTGTCTTCTCCTTATTTGGCTATTTTGGCTAGAAGTCAACAACAGAGTTCACTGCTCAACAATCACGCACAGTAGCTGAAATAACATGCAGTATATTTCGGCGTCTGCCTAATGAATGTCAGTTTGTTATGAATGCTTTGCGAAGACACACGGAAATGCACGGCCACACTACCTTGCACACACCATTGATACATAGGCTCCTGCTGCTGTTCGTGAAGCAGGGTGTCCCGTCGCTCACGGCGTCCAGCATCTTCTCAGCGAAGTCTTCGTCCACCGGCTGACAGTGCAGCTCACACGGGCTCACTGTAACCAGCAGAGGGTGAGGAGGAGAAGACAGAGGAAGTGCTCTTCAATTTTAACAGACATCATCAAACACTTGCTTAAAGTCAGTTTTACTCTTTGTAACATAGGAACTGCAAATGAATGGGTGACTGTCATAATGGTGATCTGATATGTATTCAAATATGGTTTTCCAAGGAATGAATTTTAACAGGGAAAGCAGAGAGGAAAAATGAGACATGGTGTTGTTCAAGGTGACACTAAAAACATTACTGAGCAGAGATGCCCGAGGTGGTGGAGGCTTGTCTTAACCTGCTGCAGAATGGTATGAAGACTCTCTCCGTGTCAATTCTACTGCCTTTCTTTGTGCTTCTAAACCTCTACACCCACTAGTGTCAGTGTGATGAGATGACAGTGAAACCACTAGCCTTGACTTCACAGTACCTTAGAAATCCACCTTATGTCTGGGAAGCTCAATAGAATTTCAACATTTGACTGAATCTATTCAGTTCATCTGTGGGCAAGCTACTGTAATTACATTTTAATGACATGCTGTTAACTGGTTGCAGAGTTACTCACATTCAGCTACAATCCATTAGTTTATCCATTAATACATCTTAACACTCAGGCCACAATGACTAACAGAATGTACAGTGAATGAACCCACTCATTAGTGGTTTCTTTTTCTTTTTGGTATGGCAGCAATTATCCAATGTTTAATCTATCTCCGACTGCTGTCAATCAGGCTTCTAGAACGCCAACACGACTGCAAAGATGGGCCAACTCCTTTCCTATTTTGACCGAGATTTTCCAGTCTTTGCTGAAACATGTTACAGGACGTTAGCAACATGGACAGCGAGAGTTTGTTTAGTTGTTCATGGTTTCCTTGACGTCAACCTACTGTACGAGACCCTGGAAATGGCTTGCATGAAGCACTGGCAGTGCAAGGAGCACATCTCCATCGCGCCAGGCAGCCTAGCAGCCTCGTGTGGCTCAGTCTTACGGGCATGGTGACAAGGCATCTAAATCCTGCTCATGCTGTACTTATTAGAGACCGGATCTTGCTCAAGGCGGGCCAGTTTTGCCAGTCTGTCTCATTCATGTTCACACTCTCAATTTTATTCAAATGTGTTGAGAGTAGCTCTCCTCTTAAAGGCAACAACCTCAACGTATCCGTATGCATATCCAAATGTATGGGCATCTGAATGTATGGTAAATATTTGTTTGGTATTGACAGGGCTCTGACTAGACAAACAATAATTGGTGGATTGGTGGTGAAAGCAAGGAGATCTCCTTGTAGTATCTACCATCAAATAGAGCAGTTTGTCTGCTATGCATGAATTAATTAATCAGTTAAACTTCTATAGTGCATCTGTGGA
>NC_085001.1:13914823-13957323 GCF_963854185.1 Sardina pilchardus | reverse complement strand
AGCCTGCCCTCGTACACAGAGCACAAAATCAAAGCTTTCAGCTGAAATTCTTTTGCTGGTTTTATAGATGTGGAGAAAACATTTATTGCTACTCAAATGTGTTGTGTATTCAGGATGCTGAGCTCTGTGGGGACCAGGCGAAATGTGGTCAATCATTCAAGAGAGACAACATTGCTGGACGAATTGGCAGTAGTTTGTTTTCAGACTTACATTATGCAAAACCACCCACTTATGTCACCCGAAGGTTGTCCGCAATATACCTCCATTGAAATATTGTGAACCCTAGTTATATTTGTTGTCAGTGTGTACGCAATCATACAGAAAATGAGACACACATGGTGAATTGTGTTAGCTGATCTTATAACAGACAAAAACATGTGTTTGAACATGAGTGAATATCTGCTCACTAAGAGCTCCAATCGATTAAATGGTTTAATCACCACCATTAAACCATTTAATCTATTGGACCTCGTAGTGTGTGGATCTAAGTTCATCTAAGTCATTTTGAGTCCAGCACCTACTTTAACCGTGCCTTTTGCACACATTTAAAAGATGTTTATGGCCAGATATGTCAAACTTTGCAAAACCAAACAAACACTTAAGAGAAATATGCTTTTAAACACAGAAATGCATTTCATCAATTGAAACAGATTTTCTGTCTAGCTTTTATTTTTTGCCTAGCCACACTGTTAATGGCTTTACAGTATTTTGACACACAGCACAACAGCTCTATGGGCAAGGCATATTAAAGCCTGTGTCTTCAAAGGCTGTTCCACTTTCAGAATCGCCACCGTTTCCGTTAAGGGATCCCTTATTTATGAACATTTGCTATTGGACTTCGGCTGAAGCGCTCACTGGTGAGAATTTGTAAGGGCTTTAGTAGACCTTCTCCTACTCCAGTCCACCCTCTCTCTCAAAAAAAGGAAACTGTCACAAGCATTGTGAGTCACATGTGAAGCCTGTGAGATCTGGTTGTAAACAGACCACCTTGGGATTATCTCAATTGTGCCAGACAGACTTTAGCAAGACAGAAAGTTACCTCAGTGGATGGAACTACTGTGAGTCTGATGTAATAGGCACGCATATTGTGCTTTGATGATGTCACATATTCATGCGTATAGCCTACTAATATTTGTTGTAAAGAAAGATTGCTGAAAGATTACAACCTTGAAAAACACCAATTCCTTTTACCATTTGAAAGAAACTTTACATTTGGTTGCACTATGTCAAATGCAGGTTATTAAAAGGCAATTCAAATGAAAAAAAAGATCAATGTATGAAGTGAAAATGTCTCTGTAAATGTATATATAATTGTCAATCGATCATGTAAAGCTTTGAATATTCTTTAAAAAACTTTACTTAACAACTCACCTGTTGTGGTTGATCTTCATTATGAATAATTTCCAAATCTGCTGAAGTGACCTCTTCATGAAACTGTGTTGTCTGAATCTGCAGGATAGTCAGTCAAGGCATACTTTTGTCAAAACTGTATGTGACAAACAAAGCAGAAACGAAATGGCCTGCCTACATGTTGGTCAATGCTGGTTGGAGCTATAATTGTGAAAGTGTCTAAGTAGTTATTGTGGATTTAGACCTATCCATTCCATTGAGAGGTTGCTCAAGATATTTGATAGGATTTCAAGAGGAAACAGTTGCTCAAGATATTTGATAGGATTTGAGAAAGTTTGGGTTGGGAGATCACCAACTGCGCAGTCTCAGTCACAGGTTGCAGGTGTTGTTGCTGGAGCGGTCTTGTGTGTGATCCAGTGTGATTTGAAAGTAGTTTGGTTTAGGATTGAGAAAACCTACAAAAAACATGAGTTCTCCGCCTAGTCCGTCTCCAACAAGATGGTTCAAAGCAATAAGAAGGTAAGATGTATAACTGATCAAGCCTATGGATTTTTTAGAGGGCTGGTAGGCTAATCGAGGAACAGGCAGTAAGTTTTACATTTGAATTTTCATACCTTCAACTTCAGCTTTGTTTGGATTAAACTCTCGACTGGTTAAGCAGCTTAACCTTTTATAGACCTACGTAATTTGACTTGAAAACTGCAGGCTACATAGGCTATGTGTGACTTTGTTTCATTTTTTGTACACCATCTGATTGGTGTAAAACCCTAAGGGGTCGTGCTTGTCGGCATTGGCCCAAGAACAGTCAGGACTAATATTTGTTGAGACTGAACACCGAGGAGAATTGTGTGGCTCATGGAATATGAACCGTCTCAGAAAAAATACAGCATGTCGTTCGTGTCAGAGAAACGGCCGCATAACATGCAGAAGGTATCCTAATTTTGATTTTAAAAGGAACCATGCAGCTTTATTGCGCAGGTTATAGGCTACTCTTAAATGCTATGTCCAAACAACTTCAGTAGTTGGATTCTTTCGCAGGACTCGACAAGGAGATCTCTGCTTAAAGACTGGACCAGGGGAATGTGCCGAGATGCTCAAGAGGGCGAGGGCAGCTTTCCTGTCTGGTCGAACAGCTAATGAGTGCTTCCGACTGGCCCAGCTCGACGCCGTGATGCGCTTGGTCTTTGAGCATGAGTGTGACTTTGTTGACGCCTTAAGGAGGGACCTACACAAGGTAAACTCTGGACACGGCACATTTGTTGATGTGCTATTGCTATTTCTACATTTAGCAACTGCAAATCTTCAGTAATATTTAAGAATTGTGACATTACAGAAATTGAATTAATAGTTGTGATGCAATTACAATCTCACAACAACAATGGTTTCATACCTATCTGGACACTGGTGTGCACAATTAAGGGTGAAGGACTTGAACTTGTACCCTATAGGTGCTTTTCTGATGGAAGAGAAAAAAAAAATCATGAAGTGCCCTCTTAGATGAAGTGTCCTTGCAAACGCATCCAAAAAAGAAAAGATGTAGCGCCCTCTTCCTAATCCTTACCATGTGCCCTCTAAAAGGAAGGTTTCCCAAGTCAGTCCCATGATGTGAGTCTGGGGTGCCGTGGGATCCCCTAAACTTAGCTGAGGCACCAACTTTCTTCATGTGCCCATGAGGCCCAGAGATTAATGTTGGACACATCATATTTAGGACCCCGTGTTGTGACAGGTGGCCTGCCCTTCAAAATGTCCAGAACAATATACCTACATTTGTATGCTCTCCTTTCTTTTAATTATGTTGGGTCTTTTCAGCCTCGCTTTGAGACAGTGGTGTCAGAGTTGATTCTGGTGAAGAACGAAGCCCTCTATGCCATCAACAACCTTCGGAAATGGATGGAGCCACAAAGTGTTGAGAGAAACCTGGTGAGACTGTTACTGTATGTTCAGTTCAGATTACATATTAGTCAGTTGCTCACAGTTAATATTATATTGTATTGTTAAGATTATAAAGGACTCAGACATCTTAATAGAAAGAATTGGAAAACACTCTCGCCTGTTACAAAGGTCCACATTGTGCGGCAGGACCCAAAGCTGATTAAAGGGCAGTCTAGAAAGAGGTTCTCTCAGCTTGATGTGGGCATGGCTGTTATGCTATGCGTTTGTTTAATACAGAATCAGTTTCACACTTGGCAAAATTAGAGTCCCCAAGAATTATCAGCATTATAGTGCCCAATACTGATTCCTGTATTGGGGACTATGATACGCTTATAAACTTGGGCACCAGTTGAGCTTCTAGAGAGATGTTAATCTGGCAATCACTAATAAGATCAATCTTTTAAGATTAAATATATCTGGGGAGTCTGCGCTTTATTTCTACTGCACAAGAGGCATGATCAATGGGCCAATCAGGCCAACCAATCAGACCATCAATTTGGGTGCGTCTTTTGGATAAGCTTTGTGATTGGACCCAAAGGTTGTGGACAGGAAGCAGGGGATATAGATTTGCAGGTTTCCAGCCTGAGCTGTCGGGCTAAATCCAAATTCGCCAGCAGGTCAGACAGGGTTCACCCAGCCTAGAGAGATATGGCTATTCTGAGAGATTTGAGAAATTCAAGAGATTCTTTAATAATGATGATAAAAACAATAAAATAAACATCTGTGTGGTTTGGGCCAGTCCACAGCTCTGGATGACTGCATGGTGGTGAGTGAGCCTCTGGGCACGGTATTGATCATTGGATCCTGGACCAACCCGGTTCAGCTCTGCCTCGTGCCCCTGATTGGAGCCATAGCTGCAGGTACAGACCGTTCAGTCTTCTTTTCGTCATGTCAGTGGGTCTACAGGCCTGTCATGTGTCATTATTATGATTGTGTGTGTGTGTGTGTGTGTGTGTGTGTCTGTGTGTCTGTGTGTCTGTGTGTGTCTGTGTATGTGTGTGTGTGTGTGTCTGTGTGTGTCTGTGTGTGTCTGTGTGTGTCTGTGTGTGTGTGTGTGTGTGTGTGTGTGTGTGTGTGTGTGTGTGTGTGTGTGTGTGTGTGTGTGTGTGTGTGTGTGTGTGTCTGTCTGTGTGTGTGTGTGTGTGTACACAGGGAATTGTGTGGTCATCAACCCCTCTGAACACTGTGCTCACACGGCAGAGCTCCTCCATCGCCTCCTGCCCTCGTACCTGGATAACGTGAGTGGAGCTCTAATCTTCTTAAAAGGCAAAAACCTCTGGCTCATGCACACTCCAAGGGTGCCTCTCGTTTGGTCTTTTATACACCTTCCCTTCCTTCCTCGATCCTCGTCTTCACTGATCTAGATAAAGAATGACGGGGCGGCAACAATGGGATAGTCTCTCCAGTGTTAGTTACACTGTATAGATCAGTGGGAACGCCCCTCAAGGATCGATCATCGAGGATCGAGGAGAGATGTTGAGAGGCACCCCAAGAGTACAGCGTCTCCGTTTTCATGATAAGATCGCCAATCCTCTCCTTCCTTCCCTCCTCAGGAGTGCTATCATGTTGTCCTTGCAGGGACGAATGACTTGTCTGAGATGGTGGAACTGAAGTTTGACCACGTCTTCTTTTCTGGTAAAAGTTTTGTTTCATCCTTTAGTCAGTGTTGCTGTACACAGCGTGTATGCCTTTACATTTCATCTTGTTAGTTGTTTAGTTTTTACCAGGCAAATAAGTATTTTTGGATTGAAAGGTTATTAACTCAGGAAGCTACCTGTCAGGTTCCTCTCATAACTTAACATGGCTGTTGAGCTCATACCAACAACCTTTCGCTAGATTTGCAGATTGTACCTTTAATGCTCAGAAGAGGGGTGAACAACCAAAGCCTTTAACACACTCAGTTGAGGCCTTGGGTTGTATGACCAATCCAAACTTTTTTATCTGTTGTTCCTCGTTGGTGGAATGGAATCAGTTTCTACTAGAGCATCCCTCTCCATCTCAGCTCTTCAGACTCGGCTCTTCAGAGAACATCTCCTCTGATAGCACTACTTACAACTAGTCTTGCTTATCTTAGACTTACCACCTGACTATAACTGACACTTGACTGTTTAAAAACAGCACTCACTGATGTACTCATTCTTATTTCCCTCTAAATTCCTAGGATTTCTTCCGAGAATTGTTGTTAGAATGGATTTAAAAAGCTTAAGCTGTTGTAAGTCGCTTTGGCTAAATAGTATCAGCCAAATGTAATGGAATGGAATGTATGTGATGATTAGGGAAGTGAGTGTTGTAGGTATTTATCATGATATACACTAGTCTCTACTCATTCGTCTTTTTATCTATCCTCCCTCCCTTCCTTCCTTCCTTGGTCCTCTGGCTCGTTCCCACTGATCTATAAAGAACACTGGATAGGCTATCCATAGAGACTATCCCATTGTTGCCGCCCCATCATTCTTGATGGGTCAGAAGAGCCCCATGTGATTATCATTGAGCACATGGGTCACCAAGGGTGACCACCAGTGGTGCATTGTGTTCCACAGGCACTCGTGAGGAAGGCACCAAGGTGTCCCTGGCCGCAGCCCGCTGTCTCACGCCGGTCACTCTCGTCCTGAGCGGCAAGAACCCGTGCTACGTGGACCAGATGTGTGACATAAACACCACGGCGCGTCGGATCGCCTGGGCCCGGTTCCACAACGGCGGCCAGAGCCCGGCCTCGCCGGACTACGTGCTGTGCCACGCCGACATGAAGGAGCGGCTGCTGCAGGCCCTGCGCTGTGCCCTGCTCATCTTCTACGGCTCGGACCCCCGCGAGTCCCGCAGCTACGGCCGCCTGGTGAACGCCGAGAACTTCAGCCGCGTCAGAGACCTGCTCTGGAGGTCAGGGAAGGTGGTGATGGGAGGCCAGGTGAACGAGGCGGAGAAGTATGTAGGTGAGTGCCACGTTACATGTGGTCATCGCGCTCAAATGCAATCTCAAACATGTAGTGTCTGTTGGTGAGTGCCACGTTACATTGGGTCATCGCGCTCAAATGCAATCTCAAACATGTAGTGTATGTTGGTGAGTGCCACGTTACATGTGATCATCGCACTTAAATGCAATCTCAAACATGTAGTGTCTGTGATGGCCTTGTGATTACAAAATGGTTGCATCAAGGTTTGAAGTTCACCGGAAATGTGTCTTGTTTTAGATTTTTAAATGGATTATAACAGCTTGAAACATTTCTGAAAGGTACTGTATGTGGTACAGTATTGTTATGTGTTGTACTGTATGTTTTTTTCGTGGTGTACAGTAGTTTGAGGATGTGTTTTCTCTAAAAGACTCCTCTGTTTGTCTTTAGCACCAACGCTGTTGTCAGATGTGTCTGAGACAGATCCAGTCATGCATCAGGAGTATTTCGGCCCGATCCTCCCCGTCCTGACAGTAGAGAGTGTGGATGAGGCCATCACCTTCATCAACAAGAGAGACAAGCCTCTGTGTGTTTATGCATATTCCAGCAACAGCAAGGTAAATGGTATCTGTAACAACTCAGAAGTCTAGGCATGTACTCAATGGGCAGAGCTTTTGCTGTGAGTAAATCTCACTGCCCGACACTTTATGAGATGTGCTAGCGATGTACACTTCACCCACTGGGTTTTAGCCCTCTTCCTCTTGCTAATCTGGTGCAGGGCTGTGATGTCTGTATACAACACTGTTCACACATCCACAAATGCATGGATGAGTACAGTAATTTCCTGTGTATTAGCCGCATTGTGTATAAGCCGCAAGACAGTATTTTATGCAAGTTGAAAGACACAGAACCATATTAGTGCCATATTAACTGCCCCCATGTATTAACCTCATAGCTGAAGAAAGTCAATGTATTAGCTGCGGCTAATAGTTGGGAAATGACGGTAGTGACTGACGGAGGCTTTCTGTCCATTTCCGCTCTGCAGGTGATTTCCAGACTGATGAACGAGACCTCCAGTGGAAGCTTCTGCTCAAATGACAGTGTCTTGCAGAGCCTCATGCCCTGCCTACCCTTTGGAGGAGTGGGTGAGTCTGCTGTTTTAACTGTCTTGTCTAAGTAGGATTTTAGTGTGTTTAGGTGATCATTACACCCTACATATTTTGTAAACATTGCCTACATTCTTTGTAAAAAAGAATACACCAAAAGTACTTAACCAAAACTCATTTTAGGTCAGAGTGGGATGGGCTCATTCCATGGACGCTACAGCTTCGACATATTCTCTCACAAGAAGTCCTGCCTTTTGCGGGGCACTCGGATTGAGTGTCTGACCTACCTGCGCTACCCGCCTTATGATGACCGCAACCTCTCCCTCATGACCTGGGCCAGCAGCCTGACGCAGAAGAGCCAAGGCTGGTGTCAGATTCTGTGAAGGCTCTGATGAGGGAGTTAGTTGGGCCTTGATGATGAATATGTCCAGTGCTTTGTCTGTGCTAGTGTTCCTGCCAGCTCTATGGCAACTACAGGAACTGAATGTACGGAATTCTGTTGCAGGTCGGCTGGAAAAGAACCCTCACCTTCAGTCTAGAAAATGGAGATGGGCTTGCAACCCAGGCACTATCTGTGATGGAGCAAATGTGTATTTAATTAGGTGCACAAAAAGTATTCATTAATCTGAGTAAAGACATATAATTTGATTTGCTTTTGTTCTGATGTATGTTGTAGTTGCAGTTGAATTTGGAAAAAAAATCCATTAGCACTTCGAAGCAATTAGGAGAACACATTTTGGACAACTACATGCTTCCAACTTTAGGAATGGAAGTCCTTTTCGGTTCCAGCATGACTATAGTGCACAAAGCAAGTTCCATTAAGACATTTAGGCATTAGGCATTTAGGCATTAAGGCAAGTTTTGTGTGTAAGAAATTGACTGGCCCAGAGCGGTAGATAAAACAGAGTGGCGACACTCCCATAGACCTCCATAGGAAAAAATGGCAGCGCTTTTTCCAGGCTATTTCCTCGTTATGGGGCTTTTGGAACTGTTTACAGCCAATCTCTTGGTCAGTAGTCAATGAGTTAATTGATTACACCTTTCAGCATCAGAAGTACATCCCACCCTCCTGCGATTCTGCCATTCAGCACAGGTTTTTTTGGAACTTTTGATCGTGGCAGCAACATCAAAGTGTTGCAACTCTCTCTTTCTATGGCTCTGGACTGGCCCACAGAGAACAGGTTTATCTATGCCATCCAACTATTTTGTGGTGAACTGGAAGCTTCTTGTCCAATGTTAGTATGTGACCTCATAAATACTCAAAATGTCCACAGATGCTCTAAGATCTTGTAGAAATCCATCCCAAATGAGTGGCAGCTGTGTTAACTGCAAATAGGGGGCTAACATATGAATAGAATATGATGTCATTGAAGCTGCTGTGGGTGTAATGGCATGTGTCCCTATACATTTGTCTTTATAGCATACATGATGCCTAAATTGCAGCACCCCTTATTGATGGAATTTCACGAAGGTTAACATGCATTCAGAATCGTAAGAGATACTACTTGTCAGATTTTGGGAGGTTTTCACCTTCTCATCACAAGACATTTGCAGGGCTGACAGACAGGAAATGATCAATGCCTGAAATTATCAAATACATTCAAAGACGATATAGAGAATGGCCTTTCTTGACATTGGACATGGCCGAGCTCAAGCCTGAATTCAGGCACCACGCCTGAACTTTATCAGGACTGCATTTGAAGTGTCTTGGTCTCTGCATTGTCATTCACTAAATGGCACTACACCACAAATGAGACGTCATGCTGAGTTTGATGCACCTCCTAGAGACCAACATAACACAACAACCACAACAGTTCATCAGGGAGGCATTAGGAAGATATTTTACAAATGATTCCACCCTGTAACAGTAATGCCAGTAAGCCTCCCCTCTGTCTTCCATGTCTGTTTTCTTTCTCTCCCACGGTGCCTTCTGTTTCACATTTGCAATGTGGACCTCATTGAAATTCAATTAGCTCTTGAACAGACTCACTGTTGTTAAATGATCATTTATATTGACATATAATTTCAGTGACCTTGATGGCTTTGAAATGCAACTGGCACTTAAACATATGGGCCTGTGGTTTGTTATTAAATCTGATAAATAATGCATATAAGAATTCCTTTCAATTGAGCAGCCAATGGCTATTAAACAACAATATATCGGTTTCAATGGGGTTCATTTGATTTTACATAAATTCCAAGACTTTACATTTAAATATCCTTTCTCAGGAAGAACAAAAAAGTGATTCATCATGATTAATCACAGCAAACTGCATCATTAATGAGTTCTATTTTTAAAAAGTACAAAATCCTATAAATAACATCAATAAAGGAGATGGAGTGTGAGTATCATCTGATCTGAGCTGGAAATCTTAAGGAATCTGAGTGTTGGGTCCAGGGGAAGGGTGGGTACTGATACACTGAGGAGGGCCAGAGCCCTCTACTGTACATTATTTGCAATTAGAAGTGCTGAATCTAAGGAGTGCTTAAAAAAACTGACTAAGCAAGGTGTTCAGATTTACGGACATGTCTTGTGGAATTACATAGAAACCTTCTCCACTGCGCGTTTGTCTTGATACATTTTATGGTTGAAGATCAAATAAAAATACATGCTTTGATTTCACACTACAAAACAGCCGGTCTCTGCATGATTTGGGGATTTCGTCCCTTTCTCCTGAACACACATGGGTGTTATGTAGGTCGACTGTACACACTTTCAGCTGCTCCCTCCTTCATGGCAGCATATCTTGCCACGGTGAACAGGTAATCACTGAGTCTGTGCGCAGAAATGAAAAGAGAGTTAACAGCTAGGATGGAATTGGGTGGACCTTACATTAGGTAGGTTTTCATGGCTCACATCACTACCTGTTTAGAAACTTGGCAACATCGGGGTCAGCCTCCCCTGAGCGAACAATAGGGGCCACACTAAGGAAGAATAAAACAGGTTAAAGTGAGAAAGGTAAAAATGTGTATAACATTAATAGTAATGACTAGTCATTTAAAAGTGAATGACATTTTATTAATCTGTGAATGTGTGTTCATGTATTCTCCAACAGAGATTGTTGCTGACCTTCGCTCGGCCCTGCGGCACACTGCACGAGCTACATGTAGAGAGGCGCTGCTCTTTCCTCCAGACTGCAGGATGGAAAACACATGCACATCCCTCAATATGCATCTCTGGAAATTACTTGTGGGTATTACAAGACAACACTGTATCATGAACACTGAACAGCCTACAGATGGACTTCATATCCTTACTAAGATGGCTACATAACTGATTTAAATAGAGCAAAACAAACGGAAAAAAAACATTCTTTGTATATACTCGAATGGCATGGCACCCCATCTTACATATAGTTATAATCACTCAAGCGAACCTTACAGGCAATATGAAATTAGTCAGTGGTGGCAGCTCCGCTGTGTACTTGTCAATCCAACTCTCGAGGTCCAACGCAGGCTGGGGACTAAACTTGGTCTTCACTGGGGAGACAAGGTGAGAAAAAAAGAGAGATGCTCTTTGAAAATGTTGACCACAACGGGTTTCTTGGTGTTTTGAGACCCCCAACGATGTCTTCAAGGCAGCACTGTCTAGAGGGCGCTAGGGTTATAAGGTTAGGGTTAAGTGCCTTTAAGTCAACAGTGGCAGCGCTGCCTGGAAAACGACATTGGGGGCTCAAAACACCATCGAGATCACAACAAGCCCAAAGCAGTGGGTCTCCCTTGACAGTTGACAGCCTGTAACCAATCGTGTGTGTGGTCTATTGTCTAAAGCTGTTTGTATGTTTGTTTGTTATGACAAGAGCCAATACTACCATCATCATGCAGTATTTACCTCTGTGACTCTCCCTTGATGATGATAGAGGGGTGGCAACATTAGATCCCACATCTTGCAACACACATTGAATCTGTACACACAATATAAGGATGATCAATTTCAGACCAGATCATTGAAGGTATAAATTCCTGTGTGCAATAAAATGGACAGTGACACGGACCTTCTCAAGCTCTTCAATGAATTGATGTTCCTTGTCCTTGCAAAACTCCCTGGCCAAACTTTGAAAGGAACACAGGGGGTCATTGGAATGCAATGCATGACAAAACCAAACCAAACACTTGCCTTCTGATTCTTAATCCAACAATTTCACTACCCTATGGCAGACGACAACTCATCTGTTGCACCCAAAGCCTCGAAGATGCTGTCCTCTTTTGGTCTTCTCTCACCTGTGAATGTGCTGGAAAATCCTGCATTTGAGGAACAATAAAACAGGCAAATAATTACAAGGAAAAGTCAAAGTCACGCGAGTAGCAAACATCAAAGGTGCTAGTGAGGTAACAGAACTGAGAATTAAACAGCACCTTTATCTCCAGTTTTAGTGTAAATTTTCGGAATTCTGGTCTCTTCATCTGACCTGGTGGCAAAGCTTGAATGGGGACAAAAAAAGAGCATTATGTCAACAACTACATTACGGACTTTGGTGGTGTTGCTAGCATAGACAGGCAGCTGCAACTTCTACCATACAATGCTATCCTTGCTTAGCTAGATAGCTAGGACGACAACCAAACATTTTTTTGTGTTACCTTCTATCTGTCCTACATATGTGTCGTATCCTATACACCTGTGCACACTGTCTTGACCAAAAGATACAGCGCATTTGCAAACGGTTTGTCACAGCAGCTGCCATTATGGTCAGTTTCGTAACAAGAAAGCACGCGTGATGGTTATTCTTGCTATCGTCGTATTTACATTCATAGTAATATGTCTGTTATCGGCACCCGTACAAAGGAGGCTGGCCTTTCCTGTCACACGACCGACACGCCTGATAGGCTGTTTAGTTCTCTGTGATTCCGATTGGTTATTGGGCGGTCTGTACATAAGGCGTTTAGTACTCATTGGCTTTTATCGGGAATGCATGAACATCCGTGTGTTGACACTTCATCTGACTTATGTGTGGCACGTTCATAATCAGTTATTGTTAAATAGACATGTTTCTGTTTAACAGAGACTGCATTTGACCTGCTCTGAGAGAATCGTATGTGTATTAGACACAAGTGGCGGCGAGTACAGATAACTAGCCTGTGATAGACTAGCCAAGCATCTAGCTGTGTCTTTACTGTATTCAAGCGACTTCTGTTGTTTTGGCTCATGCTGAGCAACTCGTTGGGTATCGAATTTTAGAATGCACGCCATTGACTGCATTGTTTCAGCACCAGGAAAAGCCATCCTTCATGGAGAGCACGCTGTCGTCCATGGGAAGGTGAGTTGGATGATGTTTTGACAGATTGCTGAGACTTCAGATTACTGAGACTCCTGACTGACGACCTCACCTTCTAACGTTTAAGTCAGTATTTCTGTTTTGGCCTGGCCTTGGGACCCTCAATTTCCCATGGTCATTAAATTGCGACCGATATTGTTTAGCTTTCAAGTCAACTGATACGATGAACTACGTAGTCAGACATGCAACGTGTCCTCAACTGGCATCCTCTGTCAAAGTAACCTACAGGGCAACGACTGATACGGTTGTTACATTGTCCATCTTACCTGGACAATGTAACAACCATTCAACCCATTACCATTGAAAAATGTGTGTGCATTGGAGATGTGCTAATCAGCCATCAGTGAGGCACATTATATGATAGATAGATAGATAGATAGATAGAGATAGATACTTTATTGATTCCCAAGGGGAAAGGTCCCAGGCCCAGCAGCTAAGACACCACTCACAACATGCACTACAGTGTAAACAGGATAATACAAAGCAACTCAACATGACTAAAAGAGCAGTAAAAAACTAGATCTTTAAAGACTAAAGATAAAGATGTGCATGAGTGTAATGAGGATTGGTAGCCTACTGTGATCCAGTATGAGGTGTGTGTCAGTTGGTAGTGCAAATATGTCCAACAGTGCAACAGTGCAAGGTTAAATCTAGTGACCAGCAATAGATATGTACAGTAAAAAAGTTAGCATAGTAATATAACAGTACTAGTATAGATATATGGACAAATAACATACATATAACATAGTAATATACTGTACTAATTATAGCAGCAGTGCAAGGATAAGTTAGATATGGGTACAGGCATCAGTCATTGGTCAAATATATGGACAAAAAAGAGAAGAGGTTATATGTCAATTTAGACATATATTAGACATTTAGGCCTATTTAGATATTGTTTTAATTCTGAGCTATAAAAGCGCCTTTTTCTGTAAAACCCTCTTAAGTTTTTCCCATAACAGTGTTGAAAGCCTGATATTGACCAAGTCCACATGTGCATACAAACATGAATTGTTTAATAGAAAGTGAGAGAGAAACTGACCACTTACCATGCTGTTCTGAAAACATTGATAATGCCATCTCCCTCTGTCAAAAGGATCAAACTACCATTTGATTGGGAGGGGACATAGTTATGTTATGGGGTTGATTGAAACAGGGGCAGGGTTAAAAGCCTACATTTCTCAGAATATTTCTCTTTCAAGAAATGTATCATGCACAAGGGTCATCTTTATTATATTAAACAAACAAAATGCACTATGTACTTATTTTTATAATGGTCAATGGGGACAAGAACAGCAAAGATATATGTTTACATAAATCTGTTTAGAATTCTCAAAAACAAAACAAAATATTTTAGAACTTATTGCAAATGTTGCAAGTGTAGTTTGATCAATGTTCTGAAAGGTTATACTGGCAGTAGGCTGCATCTTGGGACACTGATATTACTAAAGTGGCACCAGATTTACAGAATGACCCCATATACTATAATTAAAAAAGATTCATTATGTTTTATTATGTGCTAAATTTTGCATGTAATCTCAATGTTTCAGGTTGCTCTGGCAGTGAGTTTGAATTTACGAACATTCCTTAGACTTCAGGCTACCTCCACAGGCAAAGTCTGCATCAATCTACCTAACATAAACACATTTTTGTCCTGGGATGTCAGTGCACTACAGCATTTGCTTCAAGACAAAACCAGTAAGTGAACAGTGGACATGTTAAATTGGTTGTCCCATTTATCACATTATATGAAATGTTTCTACAATACATGCTTTATTTCCATACAGGGAATAAACTTACCTGATATTTATTTTACAGTTGACCATGGGAACCTAAAGGAGCTGGATGCTGATCTCGTCAGAAGGCTGCGAGAGTTTACCGGAACAGAGGATGGAAGCACTGACACGCGGAGTATGGCGGTGTCGGCCTTTCTCTACATCTACCTCTCCATCTTTTCCAAGTCAAAGTAAGGGTGCTACAAAACACATGCTCTTTGCGCCGTTTAGGTGATTGAGGGATTGCAAAATCCCTGTGTGGGCAGATATCAAGCTAGACAAGTGCGGCAATACAGTTGTGACATGTGGTGTTTGTGGGGGGCAAAGAAAACCGTTACTCTGCTCATAGTGCCAATACACCCTGATGGTGGAAGAATGATGATAGTTTTTTACTAGACAGAAGGCCGGAGTCTTGACGTGGGTGCGTGTGTGCGTGCGTGCGTGCGTGCATGAGTAGTGCCCGAAGAAAATGAGCAGACTTGTTTATCACTCAGATCCATCAAGAAGCCCTTTTATTGACGCTGACAGTCAAGGCTATTTACAGAGGCTTCTTTCTACCAGGCTTGCAGTGTGGTCGCCAACAAATGTCATGGAGTCTGTTATAAACTGTACGGCAATATAATACCCTTGTGGAGCGTCCCCATTAGACAGATTGTAGTATGTCTTCTCAGCAGAAAATGTCCTTGGTGTAATGACCACACACACATTTATGGTCCATTTTATGCTGCAATTCTAGCATAATTAGACTCTGAGTCGTAATTTATCATGGTCCTTAAGGAGGCTGAAGTAATGCAGATTAAGAGCAGTGGACTCTCCAGTGCTGTTTATTTTTGTTTGTTTTTCAAAGATATGACATTCAGTTTGAAGCACTGTAGACGTCCTCTTTAATTGACCAATTCAGGCCTTGACAAATGGTATATGTTTGTTTTTGTAATAAGAATGATTAGGTATTAAATTAATATGATAAAGTCAACATCATTGAGAAGCTGTATGCTTGAAGAAGCTTTTTCTTCTTTTGTTTTTCGGTCATCCAACATTTAGCTGGGCACTCTTTGGGTGCCTCTCAACATCTCTCCTCGATCCTCAATGCTCAGTCCTCCAGGCTCGTTCCCACTGATCTATAACTGACACTGGATAGACTATCCCATTGATGCCGCCCCATCATTCTTTATGTCGATCAGTAAGGACGAGGACCAAGGAAGGAAGGGAGGATGTATAAAAGACGTAAGAGAGGCACCCATTTGTGTGCAGTCCTGGCTGGGTGTGTGTATGTATTGCCTTTCCTTGTTGCTGATTGGAAGGGTGATATGTTGCAGAGCATTGCCCAGCCTGACGGTCACTGTGTGGTCAGAGCTGCCCACGGGAGCTGGCCTGGGCTCCAGCGCCGCCTACTGTGTGTGCGTGGCCGCCGCACTGCTCTCCACGCAGGGGGCCGTCTCCTGCCCTCTGGGGCCAGATGGAGACACAGCCAGGTAACACACACACACACACACACACACACACACACACGCATAGTCTCACTCACCCACTCACACACACAATCACACTCACTCACACATTCATACTCACTCACTCACTCACTCACTCACTCACTCACTCACCCACTCACTCACGCAATCACACTCACTCACACAATCATACTCACTCATTCACTCACCCACTCACGCACCCACTCAGACAATCACTCACTCACTCACTCACTCACTCACTCATACTCGTGTGTGTGCACTCACTCACTCAAAAGCATACACACACACACACACACACACACACACACACACACACACACACTTTCATACAGCTTTTTTTAGCTGCTTGCTGAAGTGTTGAGTGAAGAGATGCTGGCCATTGTGGTGGGTTCTGTAAAATAAATTGAACCTATAGTATCTCGAAACACTGAGAGTCTGAGATAAGGCTTGTCTTTCTTGTTAGTACTTTATTCATCTCTGCAGAGAGGTCTCTTGCATCAGGCAATCTGTGTACAGAGAAAAAGTCTGTGCACCAAAGAGATCACTTATTTCTCACACACACATTTATATCTCGTATCATTGTATCATTTCCTTGCACACACATTTGTCAGTACAATGACTTGGAACATTAGGTTAGGAACCAAGGACATTTGAAAACTAGGTCACACAGCACATAAACAAAAGGTTTAAGCTCTTTCAGAAACACAATTATTAAAGCAAAAGCAAAAGTTTGAACTCCATCTTTGTAATTTTCCCTCACGGTTCTCACAACGCTGCAGTCACATCAGAAACAAGAAGCTGACTAATACATTCTTGTTGTTTTCCCTGTGTACTTTCATTTCATTGTTTATTAGACAAAAGCTCTTAGCATTTTGTATGCTAAGTCTTGGCTACACCACTGAAACTGCTCCTATTAGTTCTGACTGAATGATGTAAATTGATATAGTGTCTTTGCTTGTGGCTCAGGTGGAGTAGTGAGGAGTTGGAGCTGATCAATCAGTGGGCCTTTCAGGGGGAGAGGATCATCCATGGGAACCCCTCGGGGGTGGACAACGCCGTGAGCACATGGGGTAAGATGAGACCAGCACATCAGCATCATCATACTCACACCACCCAGGCTCGCTGAGAAGATTTGTGACTTCAACCTTTAACAGATGTTTGGGTCCATTATTTGACAGCGGTTATTGATATGGTGGTTCTCTGTTTTTGTTTACTCTTTCATAGGAAGCGTTCTAAGATACCATGCTGGGAAGATTACCCCTTTGCAAAGGTACCTCTCAGTGAGATGAATGCTTGTTATTTAATGAATATTTGATAAATGTTCACACAAACAATCATCAGTATACGGTTTGGTATCTTTCCCACCGCTAACTTTGGCCGTATTGGTCTCCTCAGGGTGCCCACACTGCGGATTCTCCTCACCAACACCCGAGTGCCGCGCAGCACAAAGACGCTTGTTGCCGGTGTGAAGGACAAAATTAACAAGGTACTGAAAATGGCCGCACCTTGCCCGCGCTCCCAGGCCTGTAATTAGCATAATAGCTACAGCTGCCACGGTCGCACAACGCTCTCCGGGGAATCAGGGGTTTCTATTGATGGGGAAAAAAAGAGGAAGAAGGCAAAACACAAAAAGACAGGAAACTGAAGTGCTCTGTTGGCACCCCCAGGTGCTGTCGCCATGACAACAGTGACAGGTAGGTCGTCGCATAACAGGGTGAATCCAGGTCGGATGGGGGTGTGGGAGGTGGGCATGGTGTTTGCTTTTCGGCAGCGATTATGAAGGGAGAGGAGCGAAAGTTCGTGACCTTTTTCCGCCGGGAGTGTGCGGCAGCGTGCACATCACTGCTTCCTGCTTAATCAGGAGGCACTAATTGCACTTCTGAAGGGCTGCCGCTGTGTCCTGCTCCGGCTAATTACGATCATTACTTTAGCCCGAGTCAGAGATGAAGGCAAGGAAGCCAGAGGATGCTGCAAAAGCAGGACTCCGTATGACCCTCTGGTTCAATCAAAGAGCTTTGTACTATAGCTGAGGAAATTAAGAGCTCACACTACCTATCACATGGATCTTGGATTTTCAAATGAGAATTAAAAAGAAAATTACATTTTCAAAAATGACTAAAAAGGCATCTAATGCAACTTTTGACACATTACACATTCATTTCTTTCAGCTAGTCCGAGGGTCATATGGAGTCCTGCTTTGCAGCATCCTCTGGCTTCCATACCTAATGTGTACCTTCGGAAAAGTCAATGGGGAAAAGTCAATAGGGAAAGGGTTCAAATTATTAAGCACTCATTGCCGACATTCATTTCGAGAGCCCTTCTTAGAGAAAAAAGACATTCTGTCCAATATTTAGTGGGATCACTCAAGTTTATGTTAATGATTCATGAATCTCACCTTGCCTACCTTCTCTCTCTCTCTCTCTCTCTCTCTCTCTCTCTCTCTCTCTCTCTCTCTCTCTTTCTCTTCATCGCTCTGCGTCCAGTTCCCGTCCATACTAAACCCTGTGCTGGAGTCTGTGGATGCTGTGTCCTGCATGTGTGAGCAGACACTGATGGAGATGGCCAAAAGCTCACCCACAGCAGAACATTACGCCACATTGGAGGTACGGACAAACCCCAGAATAGGCGTCCATCAGTAACCTCACGTCCTCTCTTATCCTATCTAGATGACGTGTTGATAATATGTATAAATCCTGGCATGCCTGGAAGCAGTCTTATTAATCTTGACTCTCTTAAGTCTTTGCCATTGGAGCTGCTCGACTCATTTTCATTTCCTTGTTTTTGTCTACACTGTCTTGTTTCTACACAGGAGCTGATGGACATCAACCAGCACCATCTGAATGTGATGGGTGTGGGCCACCCCTCACTGGACACCCTCTGCACGGTCACACTGAGGCGGGGGCTGCACAGCAAGCTGACGGGGGCCGGAGGGGGAGGCTGTGGCATCACTCTCCTCAGACCAGGTACACTTAAATGCTCGTCAGTGTTGGTGGGGTGGATGGTGAACCTCCTTGCAGTGGAGGTTGTGTGTGTGTGTGTGTGTGTGTGTGTGTGTGTGTGTGTGTGTGTGTGATTGTGTGTGTGTGTGTGTGTGTGTGTGTGTGTGTGTGTGTGTGTGTGTGTGTGTGTGTGTGTCTGTGTGTGTGTGTGTGTGTGTGTGTGTGTGTGTGTGTCTGTGTGTCTGTGTGTGTCTGTCTGTGTGTCTGTGTGTCTGTGTGTGTGGGACTGATCGCACCAAGAATGAAGTAGGACTAAACAAGCGTTGGCCCTCTTGAGGTTAGTGCTAAGCAATAGAGTAAGGTTTCCTTTGCAAGAGAGCATATTGGGAAGAATAAATACTGTACATTGACCCTGAGGTTTTTTAGAATTTTAGAGATTCAGAATGTTGAAATGCATTTGAACTCTGCCATCAGATGTCTCTTTCCCTTGGCTTCATCTCTGTCGGAATAATATTCTGTATTCTGTATAGTTTGATGTTCTTTGGGTCCTGTTGTGGGTTTGGTTCTTTAGTATTTCTGTCTTTAGTTTTACCTCTGTAAGTGATGAGAGGATCAGTTTTGTTAAATCAGGTTCACTTCAGGGTTTGTTTATATCCAAGGCTGACACGTCTGAGAAGAAATGGGTGTAGTGTTGAGTGGAAGTTGGCCAGAAAGAGATTTCTCGCTTGTTTCCTGACAGATCTCAACAGGACCTGTCAGATGTCGATGCATCATCATCTTTGTTTGTTTTGTTTATGCCTGAAGCATCTGAACACACAGAATCTTAATCAGGATGCCAGATTTCCCGGAATACAGGCTCGGATGATTGCAAGTCTGATAATGGCAGCAAGCTGGGTACTTCTTCTTAATGCCCCTTCTTAGAGGAGGGAAGTAAATTGCTTCCTTTTGCAATTGCCATTTCAGTGATTACTTACTTTTTAAGATGTAGCCCAAGACACGAAATAAATGGCTTCCAAAGAAAAAGGCAGTTGTCACTTGTGTAACAGGAATAAGATAAATACATTTTACAAGTTTGGAAGAGATATATTTAATTATTACACTGCTGACTGTTGAGAAGCCACAGCCTTATGCAGAAATGGCCCCGTAAGGAAAATGGTAAGAGGGGTTAGGCCGAGTAAAACAGACGCTTATCTCAAACCTTAAGCTTTACGAACCCTATACCCTGGCAATCAAACCTGACCGCGGCAATCAAACAGCAAACTTCTCTTTGCTTTGATAAGCAAAAGCAGCGATGTGCCTCACTTCTGGCTGAGGCCCTGGAAGAGGATGGAGAGAGAGAGAGGAGACTGAGAAAGAGAGGGAGAGAGAGAGAGAGAGAGAGAGAGAGAGAGAGAGGAGAAAGTGTATGATTGATAAGAGGTGTGTTGGCACAGAGGGCGGCTGTGTAGGGAGCGGGTGGGGTAGAGGGTGGGGGTGTTGGGAGGGTTGCCTTGTTCTGTAAGAAAGGGAAACATCAGCAGAATAAAAGTGCTATGGCACAGGCAAGTGGATGGAAGGCAGACGGCTGGCATCATCACAAGGCCGGCCAGGCCATGGGACAGTCCCTGCGAGAGTGCTACGGCTGTCAAAGTGAGATGTGCTGTTGGACACAACAATACATCAGGTCACTAGCCAGTATTAAAGCCAGAGTACTCCAATCGGTTTTGTGGTTGAAAGTGAAAGTGGTTGAAAGTGAAAATGGTCATACAATCATAATCTGATAGTCCCGACATTAATTAAATTATTTCCTAGAATTCTCATTCATTGCATACATTATGCTTCTATGAAGTTGGTAGATAGACAGACACTAAACTTTTGTTGGAAGTATATTTTCCCTGATCTTACAGAATTATAGAATTGTTTTGGGTCAATCAAATTTAGACATAAGAAAAGTACACGTTGCATCTTTAAGAAATATCTCCATAGATAGATTTGTGATCCAATCTCAATCTACCACAGAAATAGCGCACTTCATGGACATTTCCACTGACAGCAGTTTTGATATGTCTGTACTGAAAAGAACAGGAAAACTGTGATTTGAAGCACTCTGTAATGGAGGCTTTGGCTCATAGAAAATGGTACTTGAAAGTCTAATTTTACCGATGTGACAGTCAGTACTGCTAAAAATACAAATCCATTATAGGGCTAGGTCTCTGGGATGTCTACAGAATTAAATGAAAACGCATGGGTGTCATTGGTGTGAGGGGTATCTGGTGTGTGTGTGTGTGTGTGTGTGTGTGTGGGGGGGGGGGGTAGGGGGTGCTGGAGAACACTCTGTAAGGCCTCTAAAAAGACCAATTGTAAAGCATAGAGAAAAACAGGTATGCAAGGATGGCAAGGAGTTTTCCCACATGCTTGTGGATAGACTGGTGATTGTAGAATTGACATTCTGTATTGTAGAATTGACATTCTTTATTGTAGAATTGCCCGTCTATTTAGAGCACAAGTATGCGTCTACTGTAGAGTACATTGGTGTCATACGTTAAATCTCTGACAAGACCTGGAAGTTTGTTTTTGTACAAAGACCAAAAGATGTAGCTCAAGGTTCTTTCTGGTGAAAATAAATGGATTTATCAGCAGCTTAGTGTAATTAAGGAGACGGCTTCTTTTGGCTTCGTGTTAACGCTTATCAACCAAAAGCCTTCTTTGATGTTCAGAGGCCTAGTGTCTTTTCAGATCTTGATTAATTTGGTGCTCGGACTCGTTTGATTTTTCCCCCTTTTTTACCTTTTCAGACACAGACAGTTCGGTGGTCCAGAACACCGTTCAGGACTTGAAAGACACCGGCTATGAATGTTGGGAAACGAACATCGGCGTGCCTGGAATTCAGCTGCACGCTCCCCACAGCATTAAAGAGGAAGTGATGAATGTTTTCAACAGCTACTAACAGCAGCAACTGGATGTTTCATAACAGAGCGGCAGACACACCAACCGAGCAGTCATAACAACCCATGAAAGCAAGGCCACAGGAGAAGTGTCCACTGAGAAGCTGTTTCTCTCTTTTAGGAGCTGGGTGTTAGCCTGTCGGAGATGAGTGGTGTGTCAATTTTCCTGGAGAATGTTATACATTGCACTAGAAAGAATTTCCTCAGAGTAAGGATGCGAATGCATGTGCCTGCCAATATATCATGCCCATGCGTGTGTTTGGTGTGGAATGCTAATTTATTCATTCAGACTAATGTCTGAAAGGGCTTGGCTATATTGTTGCACAATTATAAATAAACATAGCATGGATATGGACACTATGCAAAGATGCAGTAGTAGTCCTCTGAAGTTAACAGGAAAGTGGATTTCTCAGGTTGTGTTATTGTAAGGGTGTAACGGTACACAAAAATCTCAAACATTTCAGTGTGTACCAAGGTTTTGCTGCTATCCTAAAATTCACTGACTATATTGCTCATGCGCAACAAAAAATATATAAAGGTATATATATTTTTGACTTAACTGATACATGGTCCACCACTTACAGTAATATGTTTATGTGGGTACTCAAATTTGTCCACAAGCAAATATGCCCACCGTTGATTACTGTTAAAGACTGCATTTGGTATATTTGGTACACATCTGTATTGAACCTAACGTCCTGTACCTAAACAGTTTGGTACAAATATGTGTACCTTTACACCCCTAGTTATTAGTTGCTTTACATCTGGTTGGCCAGTAGATGGCATTGTCTGTTTAGGTAAGGAGCTCTTGCTCAGGAGAATGAATTGTCTGGACTGAATTGAGCTTGATGGGGAGTCATAATCACTTCAGTGAATCCGTTCCTTTTGACATATTGTCATCATTCATACTGTAAAATGCTGCCTTTGGATCACTATACACAAATAGACAGTCGTCAAGTCTATTGGAAAAACTGTAAGTTCTTTAATCACATCAGTTTTCATATGAAAGAAGACAATAAATCAGTCTCCAGTTACGTTTACAGTAAATATTTGAATTGTCTTGTCTTGTGGAAACGTTGGTTTGTTGCTCAGATCTTCACATCTCTGCGCTCTACTTCCCTCGTTGTTAGTGCTCTCCAGCGCTGTGTGTGTCTCCTTTTTTTTTATAAATATTTATTTGGGTGCTTGTCACAGTCTCTTTGAGGTGATTACACATACCATAAATGACAGTCTCTGTTCAAAGCCGCGGTTGCCAGGAGACTCCTGGCCCCCTTCCAGTGCTGGCTTTAGTTCATTTCTGAAACACAATGTGGAAATTAACTTCTCTGCACTTTGTCAGGAACAGCAGCGGCGGTAGCAGCAGGGCAGATTTTTCCTCAAATCCCCGAGCAGCCATGTAATTCACTTGGAATTCTGCGGAAAATAGGAGATAAAAAAGACTATCTTTTGAAGACCATGCCCCAAGCTGTAGAGAGGAAATTTCAATTATATTGAGCAGACTCGTCTTTTCCTCTCTCATTCCTCTGCCTCTTCTTCTGAACATGGAGGGGACTGACATGCCCTCTACCCCCCCCCCCCCCCCCACCCACCCCCCACCCCCAATACCTTTTCCACTGAACAAATAGGTCCGCACATCAGCCCTGCCCACGCTAAATGACTTTGCCCCTGGACGAGTGGTACGAAGCGTGAAAAATGCGCAGGCTTCACTTTTCTCTCCCTCTCTGTCTCTTTCTCTCTTCTGCCAAATTTCTGAAGTTAGTTGCTGAGGCTCACATCCAGATAAATCTACACAGTGGCCGTGATTACACGAATCAATCCCCCCCCCCCACCCCTCTTCCCCTTTTCTCAAAGTCGACGGAGTCGGAATGCGTTGAGGGAATTGCATTCCAATCTTTGATCATCTGTAATGAAAAGATTGAAGCCTGTCTCCGAATGGAATAACAGGATTACCAAGGGAGGATGAGAGTGACATCAGGCGTTTTTGGAGAGGATGGGGACAGCATCTGTAAATCTGGCTTTTCAAAGGGATGTAGGATTACAGTCACACGTGCTGCCATGGTACCCACCACACACACACACACACACACACACACACACACTCTCTCTCTCTCTCTCTCTCTCTCACGCTCACACACACGCACACACACACACACATACACTTGCACACACTCACAGTGCGTGAGTCAGAGAGCAAAAAGAAAAACGATAATAAAAAATACTGTTCATCAGACAGTCTGGCTTCGTGCCTTGACAGAACATTTCCAGAATAACATATCGCTCACATACATGACCGACCGGAATGAAAGTGATCAAAATGAAGAGAGCCTGAGCACGTTTGAGGGAAAGGTCAGCCTTCGGGAGTCTCGGGAAAATAATTGATTCCCCCTTTTCCTATTTCAAATATTGTTTGTATGCTTTTAAATGTCAGGGGGCTTTAGTTGGATTGTAGTCGGAGGGGGAGCCAGACAGCCTAATGTACGGATGGGTCAGACATCATGAAGTACCCCCCGCCCCGTCTCCTCCCTATTAGGCTCCTCTGCCTTCCATTACTCGCTCTGCTGTGTCATCTTCATGTCAGGGGCAGCCCCGTGCCGCGCGCCCCCATCCCACCCATCATCTCTCAGCACGGTGGGGCCCGAGCCCCCGCTGAAATTTAATTACCTCCGCGCTTTTCAATTGCTGTTGCTTTGACGAGGGGCGACAGGAGAAGAGACGGCCTCAGCCACAGCCAGCCTTTTTTTTCGTCTGCTCTCATCCCCCTCTCTCTTTCTCTTCTCCCCCCTACATCATCTCTGTCTTTCACTGCCTTGCTCTCTTTCTTTGCTCTTTCTCTCTCGCGCGCTCCTTCACTTTCTATCACTCTCTGTCTTTTCCCCCTGCGAGGCACAGATGGTATTTTTTTTTATCAATGTCAGTGCCAGCTTCTTTCTGCTCTGATGAATAGATTCTAAGGAGGCCCTGACATTATTTCAGATAACAGAGGGAGTGCAGGCGAAAGAGGGTCAAGGATGGAGGGAGGATGCCAGCCGCGGAGGAATAGAATGAAAACAGTATGCAATGCTGAACCAGGGCTTCTCTCTCTCCCTCCCTCCCTCTCTCTCTCTCTCCTCTCTACGTGCTGCACAGAAAGGAGTGCCTTCATAAATGATTTCCCTGTCAGAGCTTGTCAAACCGCATCAGCAAACAATAATAATGCCCGTATAATAATAATAATGCAAATTGTTGTTTGTTTGTGAATATCACTGTTAGTCATCAGTCGATTGCAATTGGCCTAGTTGCAGATTATGCCCCTGAAATGGGAACTAATTAGTGTATGCAGCAGTGAAAGCCGTGGAGAATAAAAGCTTTATATCAAAGCCAGTGGACCTACAGGTCAGCGCTCGTTATATTCTTCTGTTCCGTCTCATTAATGTTAATTAAATTGACTCAAACTTACCTTTTAATCTGGATTCATATTTTCTAGAAGGCATTGTCTCCCGTGAAGTCTCCAACAAAGGCTTGTCAGTATGCAGCGCCATCTAAAATTATCAAGTCAACACGATTTAACAGAAAGCGAACAGACTGTACTTTTCAGAATTGGATAAAAATTCATTTGAATATTGGAGGTAAACAAAGCAAGCGTTCCCAGTGTTTTACTTCAGAGGTATTTGTGCTGGTGTACCGTGTGATTCATGATTCAAGTGTAGTGGCTTCTCAGTCCTGTCAGACTGTATAGACCACCAGCAGTGATGATTCGCTGTCAAAAGCCTAGCAGGCACAGGCACTTATATCTCTCTGCAGTCCTGGTCTGAAACCTCTGAGGACCAACATGAATAGAACAAGATGCTGGTCCCAGATTCCGGTCCTTTAAGATCTGAAATCTGATATTGTGAGTGGGGCATGTATTCTGGAGTAAAGGTTTGCTTCTCTGGAATGTTTGTTGTTAGCTGTACACTGTAATCACGGAATCTTCATGAAGCAGTCACTGTGAATGTATTTACTGATTACACCAGACCACTTATCTTTCAGTGAGAAATGAAAAGCCCAAGCTTTATGAACATTTGTGTGTGTGTGTGTGTGTGTGTGTGTGTGTGTGTGTGTGTGTGTGTGTGTGTGTGTGTGTGTGTGTGTGTGTGTGTGTGTGTGTGCGCGCGCGCGTGCGTGCGTGCGTGCGTGCGTGCGTGCGTGTGTGTGTGTGTGTGTGTTCAGAGGGCATCTTTATCTTTGGTGGACTTGAGAACAGAGAAGAGATCACCTGACCCACACTAACTAATGTGTGCTGGCGCTCAGGTCTTTCAGGTCATTGTGAATTATTTGCGGCGTGGCTCATATTATTTCCAGGTAGAGAGCAGATAGAGGATTATTATCAGTGGCCAAGCTGGCTAGAAAATAAAGCATGCGTAAGCATAGAGATTTCTGTCTGGAAGAGAAGTAGCTGTGTGTAAGAGCCTAAAATCACTTCTCAGTTTTAAGCCCAGGATTCAGATCTTAAGCCAGAGACTATAAATTACCACTGATGCCCTGTCCCTGTTCTGCCTACAGTATACACAATTTCGTTATTAGACTGCACTGCCATCCTAACATCTATGTTGATCATCGCTGTTAATCACCATTGATATATGTTGATGTGGAAAATGTATTTTGAATTCAACTCGATGCTTTTATATAGGTTTATGGTGGCATGATCACTGAATGATACATGACCCAGGACAGAGCCATGGAGGACACCAAAGGCAATGGAAATCATAGCAGAGAGGTCATATAGAGCTATCTGAATTCTGAATGCATAGGTTTTAAAAGTATTACATTACATATTTTATTTGAGTTATGAAGGTTATCTATACTTTGTCTCAGGTTCATCTGTTGTCTGTGTGCAAGGGTTGATGCCATTTAGGGATTTAATCATTTTGCATACTTAAATGATACCCACCTGGTAGTCAAATTAAACTGTCTAAATATCAGAGGGAGTTATTCCTTCCATTTGAAGTGAACTTCAGTATTTGCCATTTTTGCCATTTGGTACTGCCTGACATTTCTGCAATGCAATCATGGGTTTTTATCTGTAAAAGTTATATATTTTTTATCAGCGAATACCTGAAATTTAATTACATCAACATCTGATTGAGCGGAAGGTAGCAGAATGGATATTGATCTGTCACTCATACAGGAATTGCTGAACCTTTATGTCAGTCAAGGCAGGTGCATTCACAGGATGTGGGGACAAAAGAAACACATTGCTGAATTCACTAATCATTTATTTAACCAATAATAAAGCATCGACTTGAAGACGTGAAGATAGATTGAATATCAGAAAAGAAAATGAATACTAGATGAGTATGAAAGTGGTGCTGAACAATAAGACACATTCATCTGTCGACTTTATGACCTTTTTTTGACAATAATATAGTCATGTAGGTATGCTTAATCATCACGCCGTTACTTTTCATGTTATTAAAACAGCTTGACACTTCTGGAATAACTCATGAGTCAAATTTTAGAGTGAAATTTGGTGCTATTTTGATTTCATTTATTAAACTTCAGTTGACTTGCTGAAACAGCTGTATAAATATGAGAAGGTCTCTGTTCATCAAAGCCTGTGTGCTTTAGTGAGTCTATTCTAACAGCCTCATTGATTTTTTTTGGATAACCATTTCTTCTCCCCAATCTTTTCATGGTGAGCACAAGCCCCTTATGGAGAACCACTGGCAACTATAGACTTTGAACGTGATTGCATCATTTTTGCAAGCTTTCAGAAGGCATCAGAACATTACCCTGGCCTGGTCAGTCATTCCCTCTCATTATTCCTGGCGTCATTCCCTCTCGTTGCTGATTGGCCCGTCATCCTGGTGGCTGAGTGAAACATTGAGAGGAGCCTGGTTAGTATCTCAGTGAAATGGAAATGAGCGAGATGCTAGTGTCAAGCTATCAGAGTACAGCTCTGCAGTCCGACACTGTAACATGTTGACGTTTGAGAGCTTGAAGGGTACTCGGAGAGTTCAGACCACCATCAAGGCCAAAATGTTATCAAAAATGAAACATAATTTGTGGATGTGTCCCATGATTCAGATCTGCTCTGAAATGTAATGGGTTCTCCCTTGGCCTATGCCACTACACCCCTCCGGCAAGTTTCATGGAAATCGAGCCTTCGACTAGTTCTTCTGTAATCCTGCTGACTGACAGACAGACAGACAGACGGACATAACCTCCTTTGCTGAGGTGACAAACAAAGGAACGCTGTGAGCAAGACCTGAGTCCCAATTAGAATGTTCCTTTAAAATACTGTTTTCTGGAAATATACATTGGTCAATCTGTGAAGTCCTCAGATGTCTTGGTTAGCCATAAGCAGCAATAATTATAGTGATAATAGTCTTGTATAATATAGATAATTGTCAGTGGTTGTTAGTGTTTTTTATTTGTCCTCTGTAGCATCTTCCACTTCTTCAGTCTTGACATTTTAATGATTTTCACCCTTTCACCTAAATCTGAAATAGCCATCTCCCAAGATTGCTGTTAAAAGTCTGCCAATAAAAAGAAACTGCTGTGTCCTTTGGAATTTGAGCGGGCCATCCTTTTCAGACCGAAAGTAATTACACATTCCACCAACACTGAACAAAGAACTCCGGGTTTCCATATAGATCCAGCTCCTTACCCTTGTAAATTTCATTTCTTCTGTGTAATATCCCTTCCATCTCTCTCCCTGATGATGAATGGGGGCATCTAAACAGTCCGTTTACATGTCATTTAGCTGTTAAAGCCTCTTTAATGAACCTTTGATCAATATGTAAATGATGAACTTGATGTCATGGCCTGCTAGATGTGCACAGCTAGTGTCCCTCGGAGCCAGATGCAAATATGAATGCAAATGACGGAGCAGTCCTGCCAGGCATATAAAGACTAATCATTCAGGGCCGAGGCGTACAGCTCCATCAATAGACCAAAGGACAATCCGCGGACTCCTCTGCCCATTCAGAAACACATCTGCTTTAAAACCAGATACCCAACAACAACAATGCAGGCATCATTTCCATTCATCTCTGCACACTGTACTAGACACTATGGGTTACTGGATCTCACTTTCCGACTTGCCTGTACAAGCTTAAACAAATTATTTTATCCTTAAATGTGTCTTTTAAATCAAACACATGGCATATGGTTATAGAATCACTGTTAGAGTGGCAGTGTTATATATGGCTTTTTTTAGCTGTTTGATAAGGACAGGCTTTAGTGAAACAATCATTGTTTTCTGTGTTCGGCTTTCACAGTACATTTCTGTGCTTTTAATAAATGTCACGCCTTAGGAAAAAAAACCACACACACATTAGAAAGACTCAGGGCCTGTTTACACGACAACGTTTTTTTCAAAAACTGGGGTTTTTTTCATCAGTTAGAGAAAGACACACACACACACACACACACACACACACACACACAGTGTAGGCCTACAGCAGGCATACATAGTGTTTCTCAACACATTAAAAAAAGCACATTGAATGACCTCTGTGTATGAAATGTGCTATATGAATAAACTTGACTTGCCGTTAGACATGTCTAAAGTAACATAAAGACGCCTGTTAGTTTAACTCCCTGTTGTGTGTTCTTTTTTGACGTTAAAAGGGCATTTTGTGTGTCTCTTTTTTTTTTTTTTTTGCTGCTCATGCTTAAAAGTCTGCCACTTTGGAGTGCCGAGCTTTTCTCCGCCCGCTGCCGCTCCTGCTGGCCATTACAGCCCAGCTGCAGGGTAAACAGCAGCCCTCCTGTCCCGCGATTATGTTTATCTTTTGGAGCTCGCGAGAGGCTCTGCAGGGGATCTGCCGCCGCAGCTGCCTGCTCTGCTCTGCTCTGCTCTCCGCTGCTCCCCTCCGCTCTGTGCGGGGAGGCGAGGCGCTCCCAGGCTGTAATTACTGTGATCCAGGTAGAAATGTTCATATTTCATCCCCCCGCATCGCCGATAACATCTAATAATCTGAAAGTGTTTCAAAATTGGTATCTCTCCCCCTCGCTCGCTCATGCATTATGAATGAGTCGCTGATTGCATTTCTGCATAGATTAGCAATCATTTCACAGACTCTTTTAATGTTATATATATACACATGCGCGTGCACGCACACACGCGCGCGCGCACACACACACACACACACACACACACACACACACACACACACACACACACACACACACACACACACACACACACTTGGGAAGAGGCCTCTGTGTTCTTTCTCGAGGTGAGACATCTGTCTGCTTTTCTTAAAAACCTTGGCTGATTTCTGTTTTTCCCCCCACATATTTATTTCTTTTCTGCTGAAATATATATATTTTTTTCATCTCCCCCTCAATCTCCCTCTTCTTGATGTATACCTCCATGCATGTCATTGACAGGAGACACTGCTGCTGATTGTCTTGGTGATTGTCTGACTATTCCAGGCACTTGGGAGGCCCCTGGAGCATCTGTTTGGCTATTGTTTCAGTGGCTTGCTGGCCGCCTACTCGCTATCTTGTCTTAGGGCTGTTTCTAAAGACTGGTCAGCTGCTGCTACTAAGTAATCAGTGATAAGTGGCGGCAGCAGTGGCAGGGCTGTTGACGAGGGCAGCCCACTCTCTCACTTAACTGCCGTCTCCCAACTGAAAAAAAAAAAATAATAAAATAATAGGCTCTCGGTGTTGATGAAAAATGCTTATGTTATGAGTCCAGTGGAACAACATGTGGATTGCTCTTGAAACAGTAATGGGTTTACTATCAGTTACTATCAGCCCAGTAATACAAATTGATCCCACATGCCTCATTTGAAGAAGGCTATTCATTATGTGGCTTAATGCATGTTCCATACATAAAATAAACATTCCATTTGACAAATGATTTTGGCTTGATGCTGCACAGGCCTATACATAATTAATTAAGTCAGGGAAAGGGGACACATATCTTCTGATTCACACCAAGAAAAATGGTTATCATGCAAAAATTAACATGAAAGCTCACAAATAAACGGAGCTTGCCTGCATTTCTCTCCCGACTGCATGGTGACTTTGGAAAATGGATTGCTGCAAATTTCACCTTCAGGTCAGACATGCTGTTGATAATTACAAATTCATGATATGAAACCATTGGCCTGTTGCCACCGTGGCACATTTCATTAGCATGGCTGTGACATGTACGAGCTATACGTTTGTGGAATCTCACAATGCAGTTAACGTTAACTAACTTTAAGCTAAATGGTGTGGGTCATGGTCTGCCAATATAAAAGATAGGATGTCCTTCACAGGTTTATGAGAATTGCAAAGTGGACTCCACTGTTTTGATGTCATTTTTAGTTTGGCACCCTAAGTTCTATTAAAATTAAAAATGAATATTTAATCTTATTCATAATTCAAAAAAAGCTTTTTTTTCGGAGGATGGAACATTGGCAGTGACAGTGGGGTTTTTATTAAAAAAAAAATGTCTGTCGATTGGAAAAAGGCCTTGAGCAGAACGGGCTCGGGCCAAATCGGCCTGTAGCAGATGCCTGTGAGGCACTTCGGAGAGTCGGAGAACCAGAGAACTGGAGATATATGGTGACCCGTAGTGCAGATACCTTTTGCCTGAAGAAGATCCCACTGCGGATCGAAACGTTGCCTTTTTTATATAGTTAATAAAGTGTATTTTTGGAGCCTACCCAGTGTGCGGACCAATCCATTCCATTGTCTATACTTTTGTCCGGCACCTGGATTATTTCTGTGGATGTGCGCACCTCAACCAAACGCTGTAGTGCAGATACGCCATCTCAACAACGCTGAAGAGAAGGTGGCGGTGGAGAGAAAGGGGGCGCCGGGGCCCAGCTGTGGCTAGCAGGCTGAGGTCATCAGGCGCAGGGCGGCCTCCACAGCACCGGTCAGGTGGGCAGGGATGATAAATAGAGGAGCAGGAGACCAGTGGTGTCCTGTCTTATTAGGAGGAGCAGGGCGAGGGGAGAGGGAAGAGAAGGAGAGGAGGAGGAGGAGGAGGAGGAGGAGGAGGAGGAGGAGGAGGAGGAGGCCAGGGGTGTCCAGTAATTGCTCACAGGACGCCTATTTTAGCCTGTAATCGAGCGCTGAGTGTAAAGGGTGGTCTGCCGGGAGCGCTGTATGCCTGCTGTTCCTGGAGCTGATGAAACAAACTACAGCCACATCGGATGCCTGAAAGTGGAGAGAGAAATTGTGGAGTCCTCTTAAAAAGCAAAATCTATACTACCTGAAATGTACCAGCCTAATGCTCCAACATCACACACAACACTGTATCAGTTCATGGATGAGACATTGTGTGCATTGGCCGACTTTGCTATCGGGCGCGTCATTTAAATCACGGCCCGAGGAAGCTGACCTGCCCTTGGCCCCCCAAAAGAGCTTCACGAAGGCATCACATATCAGGAAGAGAGAGAGAGAGAGAGGTGCAGCTAGTGAAGTCTACCAGACTCAGGTGTCCGTGTGAAGCCTTTGTCTTTGTAGCCTTTAAATGGGGAATCAGCATGAAAGGTAAATGATAGCATTGGGGAGTGTTTATATACCCCAAAGTGGCAAATGGAGTGAAGAAGAAGAAGAAGAAGAAGAGGAAGTAGAAGAAGAAGAGAAGCCTGGAGCTATAAGGCCCTTCAGTCATATGCACAACGGGCAGCCCAAAGAAAAACAAAAACCTGAGATGAAGGCAGGAAAGCGGGGCGTCTCTGAAGATTTGATGCTTTTTTTTAGAGAAAAAAAGAGCACCAAATCCTTTAAAACAGTGTGAGGATGCATTTCAAAGTCAGCTGAAGATTTAACAGGTAAGCGGAAAGAGAGAGGGACAGAGAGAGAGAGACAGAGAGAGAGAGAGAGGGAGGGAGAGAGGGAGGGAGGGGGGATAGGGTGAGACCTGTGCTGGGGGTTCGGTGCTGGTTGAAATGCGGACGAGCGGGCAGCTGCGCTTGCGACCTCACCCCTGTCTGGCCTTAGCTGCCCTCCCACACAGGTCCACTCTCTGACAGCCCATCACAGCTCTGCGGTCACAGCACTTTTTCTTCCTCTCTTTTCTCCCTCTCCCTCTCTCTTTCTCTCCCTTCCTCCTTCTTTTTCAAGGGAGATAGTGTCTGATTGGGATCAGTGTGTGAATGGCCCTGTCAGATTGGATAAGCCGACAGTGTGCCCTGTGACGGGGACATATGGCATGTTTGACAGGGGGGAGAGGGTGTGAATGGCGCAGAATGATAAAGTGCTGCTTTTCCCCCCTCGGCAATGTCACGCTTTCAGGCAGCGAGGCGAGGGGAAGGCAGGCGTGGAAGGCAGGCTGACCACAGCTCAAGACAGGCAGCCCGGGCAAGCCGAGACACAAGGCAAGGCAAGGCAAGGGGAGAGCAGAGCAGAGCAGAGCAGAGCAGAGCAGACCCACTCCCACTGCCCCGACGCCTCTGACATCTCCTTCAAGGTCCTGGGCTTCTCTTTCCTTCCCTCTCTCTCTCTCTCTCTACCTTTCTCTCTCTCTTTCCCTTTCTCACTCTCTTTCTCCCTTTCTCTCACTCTCTTTCCCTTTCTCTCTCTGTCTCTCCCTCCCTCTCTCCCCCTGTCTCTCTGGCTGACATCCTGCCCCTGTCCTTAGAGGCCCAGCAGTGACCCACTAGTCCTCAGTCAGTCTGTCAGCGTAGGGGGATGTAATTGGATATCAGTTCAGTTTAGCTGTGATAGGCAAGGAGAGACCGCCTGCAGTGGGTTTTCCATCGCCGACTTTCTCCTTCTCTCCCTCTCCCTCTCTCTTTCTCTCCCTCTTTCACCCTTTCTCTCTCTCTCTCCCTCTGCCTCTCTCTCTTTCTCTCGCTTGTTCTCGCTTTCTCTCTTTCCTGCTCCCTCGCTCTCGCTCTCCCCCTCTTTCTTTCTCTTCCCACGGTGAGGATGCCCATATTGTCTCTTTCTCTCGCAATCACCAATTTGTCTCTGCTGATGGATCACATCGATTCGCAATGTTGTGTACACCCTGCCTTTTACAATTGCCAGATCCACTCACAGCGAGGGGATCACAGAGTGTTGGTGGTAATAGAGTTTTTTTCCTCTCTCTCTCTCCGTCTCTTTCTTTCTTTCTTTCTTTCCTTCTCTCCTTCAGTGCCAGTGCTGCTGGTGTCACTGCAGGAGGTGTGTGTGTGTGTATGTGTGTGTGTGTGTGTGTGTGTGTGTGTGTGTGTGTGTGTGCGAGCGGTGGCAGGGACTCGGGCGCTGTCACATGTCACCGGGTGTGTGTTTGCGCCCGTGACAGACAGCCTAGGTGTCACGCTCAAGCTCCAGTGCCCCGGTCGTCACACGCCTCAGACTGGGTTCCCCCCAGGGGCCCGCGGTCACAGAGCCTGCCCGCCATCACGTCGTCTCTCTCTCACACACACTCACACACACACTCACACACACACTCACACACATACACACACACACACACACACACACACACACACACACACACACACACACACACACACACACACACACACACGCACACACACACACACACACACACACACACACTCTCCTCCACAAACACACACTCACTCCTCCACACACACACACACACACACACACACACACACATAAATCATATGCACAAATTCACACATTTACTCACACTCCATACACATCCTCAGGTTGTTTGGACAGGGAGGTCCCAGGGTCATTGACCGATTGCTGATGGCCAAATATGGTTCTGATGTCGTCAGTACCTGTGCCGTATAAGCTGCAGCCCTCTCCATGTCCTATTTGTCCCAGGTGTTGGCTTTCACAGAGCGCACGGCATGGGACAGGACCTATCTCCCTTCCAGGTCACTCGCCATGTTGGAGCCCAAGTGTAGAGGTGATTAATGTCACTCCTATATATGGACGACTGCCATGTGTTTGGATGAGGGTTGATCTAATCCTGTGTTGTTGGATCACCTCTGCCTGGTCCCGAAAATGAATGTAAAGTTTCCCAACAAATTGCTCTTTCATACAATCCTACAATCTTTTTTTTTTAATGAAAGTGACGCCTGGACATATAAAGAGAGGCTAGTCTGAAAATACATCCATTGGGATGGCAAAGAGGAGAGCCACTCCGCTGTGTTTTTCCCAGCAGCAGATATGGGGAGAGCAGAGAGACTGAGGAAGACCACTGTATATGGGGTAAGGGACAGAAACCCTGATGTGCTGTATTGGTTCTGCAGTTTTACCCTTTATATTGTGGGTCCCTCTGGCTACACGGTTTACTGCACTGTTCTGCACACAATAGGAGCTGACTTTTGCTACAACATTATGTTAATGCTATAGCAAGCATACAGTATAGCCTAATGGTGAAGTGTGATAGCCATATACTGTAGATACTTATAGATGGATCTATATGGCTCTGAGTGTGGTGTTGTGGTACAGTATATTATGATGTTACCCAGTAATGGTGTCACAAGAGTGGGTTTGTTTTCAAACAATGCTTTATGAGGAATGGAGAGTATAGATATAGTATGCAACTTTTAAAAGCTGATGACTAAAACATCTTGAAATATCATTGGATGTGTTGTGTTTTCCTCTTGAGATGGCTTCTCTGTTGTAGACAGGGCTACAATATGGTAAAGTAAGTATTATTGATGTTTAATGCAATGTTACTATCGTTACTATTGTGAACGTATCCTATAGCTCCATCTAGCCTGTTCCCCTTTGTGTGTTCACTGAGAAGTAAAGGGGTCTGGTGAAATGGATGAATGGGCAGATGTGGTGGGAATATGCTTAAGGCAAATATATTACAGTATAGCCTAATATGGGCTTCACTTC
Organism: Sardina pilchardus; assembly: GCF_963854185.1. Lineage (NCBI taxonomy): Eukaryota > Metazoa > Chordata > Actinopteri > Clupeiformes > Clupeidae > Sardina > Sardina pilchardus. The sequence goes on along the minus strand of NC_085001.1, from coordinate 13,921,936 downwards.
CTTGTTCACTTATTCACAGCTGTGCAACAGAAGATTTGCTGATAAAAAAAGTGATTTCCAATGATATTCCTTATTAAAAACAAGATTATCTACTGCCGTTATTGACTGAATTAATGATTAATAAATGCCAAGTCCCAAGGGCTTAACTAACCTTGAGATTCTCATCTGAGAATCCCGTAAAGAGAATCAATTAAATTGTGCATAAAGGACTTTTCTGATGCATCATATGCCTTCTAAATCAGGTGCTGCTTCGAGATCAAACAGTGAAAGTGTAAAATAGCTTTCATCCAGTGTGGTGACACTGGTGGTGACAACATGGTGACATTTTCATTTATGGGAAAATGTTCACCTTTTAAAACAGCCTTCTGCCTCTTGCAACAGAGGTGCACTTGTTAGGTTTGCCAAAGAGCAATGGAGCATTTCAGCCATTCTGTAATATTTGTCAGGGTTGTAGCAGATGTATCAGACCGTCACCTCTCCCCACATACCGTACGTCAATAGCTGAGACTTTTTAGAGGCATGTTACTCATCTCGGTGGCTAGCGAGAAGCACTTATATAGTTAATTGCATATTTTTCAGCATGATTGAGGTGGGAGGTTCATAATCGTAGGATGTGGATGTCTGAATATTGATTCTCCGCCCTCAGTAGGCTACAACCAGGCTGAAGCGGGAACCTAGTGCATAAATTTCTCGGCGACATTAGTTGCTCACCAACTTGAAGCGCCCATACCTCTTACCACGTATGATATGAACAGCTGCTCTCGACGAGATAGCGTCGCGCCGTAAGCCCAGGTGGAGGGAACAAAAAAATGGCCTTTTGAGCGAGCGTGCTCCAGCATATCGGTGCGGCGCCCACACCCTCCTCTTCCTCCTCCTTCCTCCGTGCAACCTCGTCCCCCACAGTAATTAAGAGAAACATTTTGTGGTGGATTACAGGGGGGACTCTGTGTTGCATTGTGCAAGTCTGCTTGATTAATAGAAGGCAGCTAATTTCAGCCACGGAAGGCAACGTTCCAAAATGGTTTCTAATTACACATTAGAACCGTGAAAGGCCCCCACCGCTGCATCCTCCATCCACTAACCCCTCCCGGCACACACACACAACACACACATACACACAAAACACACACACACACACACACACACACACACACACACACACACACACACACACACACACACACACACACACACACACACACACACACACACACACACACACACACACACACACTCTTTCCCCCACTGCCCCCTACGGAGCTCTGCAGGCTAGCTTGTCGCTGCATGAATGGCACTCCCAGGAGTCAGTAATGCCAGCCAGCAAGCCTACCCGTTACAATCAGCGGCAGATGTCAGCCATCTAAGATCACTGGTATGATGAATATGGCAGAGATGGCATCGGGCAGACAGAGACACCAAATGAGGGAGATGGAGGAGAGAGAGAGAGAGAGAGAGAGAGATGATTTTCTTTAATGGTGTGGTTATTTCACTCCAGTCTCCATCTTAAGTAGGTCGAAGTAAATAACCAGGAAGATTGAAGAAATGGGAGAGGAGGGGAATAAAGGTATGTGTGTGTGTGTGTGTGTGTGTGTGTGTGGGGGGGGGGGACCCACAATAATCTCCAGGTGTCATTTCAGGCAAAAACATTCATGCAATAAATCCACCTTTTCCAGCGCGAGGCGTAATTCATCACACTCTTTTACGGGTTTGAAAGATTGCCGTTTGGCTTGTTGAGTGCACCTGGCAACGTCGAGGATGATCTGCTTACAGTCGCCGGCAATGAGGCAGCTTCCACCCGGGTCCCTCTCCCCTGGGCGGTCAGCTCAAAGGCCCGGGCATCTGGAGATGATGCCTGCAACGTGGAACATGAGCCCCTGTGTGTCCCTGCATTTGCATTGCTATGTGGTTACAGTTGGGGAAGGCGGGGGTGACAGGAACAGCTGCACAGGGAGCAGGGACTGGGGGTTTCGAGGATGCGGGGAGGGGAGTGGGAAGGTAGCAGTGGTGGTAATTTAGAGAGATGAAGGTTTTCACCGCTGGTGGCTTACATGCACGGGGAAGGAAGGTGATATGGCAGAGTGCATGTTATTTTTCAAACTGCATAAATTATCAGGCAGTTGCTCAATTGGCACGCAGTAGTGTTTGATGCTCCCCTCCAGAGGCAATTTATTCTTATGACAATGATAGATTTCCGTGTAATCTCATCCTTTGTGGTGGGAGACATGCTGATACAAAAGCATATCTCCTGTGTGTCTGTTCAATCAAGTGCTCAAAACAGCAATTGAATTAAGTGCAGAGGAAAAAGTAGGCTCCTGCAATAACTCCCAAACAAATAAAACAGTCTTATTCAAGGCATATGTACTGTAGGTGGCGCTTGTAAACATTCACAAAATCACAATTTCATGGATAGTAAAGATGACCACTGAACTATGTGATTAAACTGACATCTGAAACATTTAGTCTTGGCTCATATGTACATGCCGAACTGCAATGTCCATTCACTCAAAGACTGCATGTAGCTCTTGAGTTCATTGTATGTATAAAGTCCATACGTATAAATAAAGTCCCTTGTCGAGGTATTTGCCAACATTTTCTGGCTTTTGTTACCTTTGTGTGGTCATGCCGGCCACATCAGCCTCTCTCTGATTACGAGTGGACTGCAGGCCCTCTGGAGGTCACCCAGATGATTAAATAGTGATGAGTCCATAGAAAACCGGAGATGAACTTGGGGGGGGGGTGAAGTGTGCAGGCGTTGGAGAAGAAAAGGACAGGAGCTCCTAAAAACAGAAAAGGAGCCCATGGCCGGTGAAGAATGGCTGTGCTTGCTCCGGTCTTCACCTTGCCGCCGCGGAGGAGACGCGGGAGGTTTGAGTCAGCCCACTCACTCTCCTTCCAATTCATCAGCGGGGGCCGTGACAGCTGAAATTCTATCAGAGAGGAGGTGGAGGAGGAAGAAAGTGCAGGATAATCCCTTTCTCCGAGACATTGATAGACTGTGTGTTTTCTGGAGGATGGGGTGCAACTCCGTAACGAAATTAGGTTAAAACCGCTTCGGGGGGTGGGATTGAAGATAATTGCCCTTGTCTGTCACTAAGAGTAACATCCCTCCAGTTGCCACTGCAATGACTGCCAGTTAAGATAGGCTGTGTACTTTCTCTTGCTTCCATTCGCTCTTGTTTCACCACTTGCGCATCTTCTCTTCACTGCTGAGGAGGCATTTGTCTTCTGCTGTTACTGGTGGTCACCATCATAGCGGCTGATTCAGAGTCAGTGCCTGTTGTTACGCAGCATCAGTGGAGCCTTGAGAAGCCATCGAGAGGCGTTCACATCTAAATGTTGTCTGTAATTAGTTTTAATGCCTCCCCGAGTTTTTTTCTTTTCTTTGCTCTCTTGAAGCGCTTTTTTTTCTGATGAGTAGGCTACCTCAAATATGACGCCCACTTGGATTCTGGGAAATGCCACCGTCAGCGTTTAAGTGAGTCCTCTAGCAGCGATTCAGCAATATTGAGAAGCGTGGGGAGGTGGGGGAACTAGCAGAAGAAATATACATTCATCAACATATTTTTTTTTCTTTTTTCACCCTCGTCTGATCGTACAAAGATATCTCCTGCCGAGTTGAATCTAGCCATTAGGCAAAACTAGAGGACTTGATTTGGCTATGGGAGGAGCCTCCTCCACCCCCATAACAGCAAAACACTGAGAACAATGTCAACTATTATGCTGTATTAGCATGATATGAAAAATGCAAATATCATCTCTATATACAATACGTATAAGAGCGAGTATATTTACGTATGGCGTGACTGCTAAGACACAGCGCTATAAAGCCAGTCATGTATATTTATTCTTGAATTTCCCCTTGTGGATCAATAAAGTATCTATCTATCTCTGCTGCATTGATATAAATGTCTATGAACATAATGGCCCTAAACTGCCAATGTGTCTTTTCTGTTGCCTGTTACAGACTTTTGATCCATACGATAAACGCCGTAATGTGTGAGGGCCAGTCACCACCTCCAGCAGGGGGGCCCTTCTGCGCGCATCATCATCGGTATCCCAGCGAGGCGAGTCTCCGCGCGGTCCCACCCCCCTCCCCCCCCATCACCTGCTGATGAGCGATGAGCGGAGCGGCCCGCAAACTGGGAGGTGACGGCTACAAATATATATCTTCTGGCTCCCTCTCGTCCTCCCCTCCGCTAGGCTCCGTAAAATATCATGTGGATGCCCTTTAGGAGCGCGGGAGGACGGAGACAGCAGAGAGAGGGAGAGAAAGGGAGAGAGAAGAAGAGAGAGAAAGGGAGAGAGAGAGAGAAGGAGAGAGAGAGGTGGGGAGGGAGGACAGAGAGAGAGAGAAGGAGAGAGAGAGATGGGGAGGGAGGAGAGAAAGAGAGAGAGAGAGAGAGAGATGGAAGATGAGGGTGCCCAGGAGAGATGGGGTGAGTGATGGAGGAGAGAGGCAGAGCAGTGGCAGGGGGGGGGGGGGGGGGTCATTTTTCTTGATTTTCCAGCGCGCTGGAGTGGCGTCCCTTTCTCCCGCCCGCCCGGTCAGCCAGTCAGCCGCTTTGCTGAGGGCCCCCGCTGGTCAGGTGACTGTGCCAGCTGCTGTGTCCAGCCATTCATTTCCCCGCGGCCACTGATTTATATCCTGGCAAGACCTGGGAGAGCCGCTCTGTGTGTGAGAGTGTGTGAGTGTGTGTGTGTGTGTGTTCTTGTCTGAGTGTGTATGAGAGACAGAGAGAGATTATGTGTGTGAGCGGGTGTGTGTGTGTGTGTGTGTGTGTAAGTGAAAGACTGCTTTTGCTCTTGTGTAACTGTGTGTCTGAGAGAGAAAGAGAGAGACTGTGTGCGTATGTGTGTGCGTGTACGTGTGTGTGTGTGTGTGTGTGTGTGTGTGTGTGTGTGTGTGTGTGTGTGTGTGTGTGTGTGAGTGTGTGAGTGTGTGAGAGAGCGTGTACTGTATGTGTGTGTGCCTTTCTCTAGTTGAGTTAGTGCACTGTCTGGCCCTACTGTGCTTTAGCATACAATGGGGCTACAGCGGCTAATTTACAGCTGAGGACAGTGACATATTTCAAATCCCCACCTGGCCGATGAAGATTGGTGGTTTTTCAAAGTGACTGTGTACACAATTGATTTTACTCCAGCCTTTCTGCTCTCTTCTCCTCTCCACCCAAGGTGTCTTGTCTCTCCTCTCCTTCTCTCTCTCTCTCGGCTCCTCCACCTCCTTCATTCTCCTGAAACTCTTTGAGCTGTCAGTGCCTCATATATCTCTCTTCTCTCTGACATCACGTCCTGTCTTTCTCACCCAACCCTCCCCTCCTCCTCCACCCCCCCACCCCTCTGTGACTTTAATGTGATGTGACTTGGGTGGAAAGAGGCCACTTTGGTCCCACTCCGCTCCTCTGCGCCGCTGCTAAGGGGCAGATAGGCAAAGCCGGGGCAGGTCGTGCCCCCGAGTCACTGGCGATTAATGCCTGGAATGAACTTTGTCTTGAGAGGTAGAGAGAGAGAGAGAAAGAGAGAGAGAGGGAGGGGGGGGGGGGGGGGTGGGGGGAGTGAGGGAGAGGGAGAGAGAGGGAGGAGAAAGAGAGGGGGATGGAGGGTAAGCTACAGTGGGTATTTGATTCATAGAGGCCTACGGGGACCTTTTTGCTGTACTGTCCTTTTAGTGAAGCTCTCCCTGCCCCTTTCCTCCCCTCATCCACCCCGACACACACACACACACACACACACACACACACGCACACACGCACACACACACACACACACACACACACACACACACACACACACACACACACACACACACACACACACACACACACACACTGCTCTCTCCACTGCAGGGTGTGTGAGGCCGGTGTCTGGCCAGAGATGGACCCCCACTGTGACGCTGCCGGGAGCTGAAGTTTATGGAAAGAACACAGAGTTCAACATGGTGCCCTTGCGTCCGCGTGAGAGGTGCCAGGCGGAGACCAGCGCTGCGGGCAGAAGAGGGGGAGGCCCCAGACTCAGCATCCGTCCAGTCGCCATGGACACGGATCCCCACGCCTCGCAACTTCACTCTTTGGGTACCACGTCACAAATGCTCGCATATAAATATTACATGGAAGGCTATGGATATCACACCAACCAACACTGGAGTAGTTGGTTGGCTGCATGATGGTTTCATTTATCTAATGGCAAAATCTCATGCTGAAAGTGTCAAACGAAAATGACTGAAAAAGTGCCTTGGCTTTGATTACTCCCTTGTTTAAGATGGAACTCGGCTTGGTCACAGTCTGATTAATGCCTTCTGTTTCTTCTGTTTCTGTCGTCTGACAGGAGATGACTGTGAAGCCTGCTCTGTTTTAGCAGTCACAGTCATGCACAAGGAAAAACGGTGACACGGTGTCAACTTTGTGCTAAGATATTAGGGAGGCTTCATATCCATTTCATGGGATAACCTGTTTTTATCCCTTACACCACACTCGGGCTTAAGTCTTCAGCAAGATTTAAGCCCCAACCGATGCAATATACCACAGAATTAGAATCAATTGTGAAAAGACAAAAAAGAAAATCTAGCTTAATCTTGAGGCAAATGAAAATGTACTTATCTGTTTTGATGAAAACACCTAATACCTTGTCAAAATAATTGCTAAAGCACTGTCACCGTATCAGCACTGATGTAAACAACCCTGGATTACTGCTTATGTAACACAAAGTTAATGTATCATATATTTTTTCGCTGGGCTTTGTCCCTTCTTAAGCGCGGATGGAAGCTTTTGCCAGCCAGTGTTGTGCTGTTGCAATGTTGGGAGTGGGTGGCAGGGAGCAGAGATTTTTGGAATCTCCGCAGCATATCTTAGCATGACATGTAGTAAGATATGAGAGGGATTACGCCACTCTAATCCTGACAAATGCTGTGAGTTTTGAGAGCGGACAGCAGCGCTAGCTCGCTCATTCGCTAGCACATAGAGACCAGGCTCGGCCTTGTTGACCTCGGAGGTCTGTGTGAACATATGTAGGGTGCTTGCGCATGCAAACACACACACACACACACACACACACACACACACACACACACACACACACACACACACACACACACACACAGAGAGAGAGAGAGAGATGTGT
>NC_085001.1:13872323-13909823 GCF_963854185.1 Sardina pilchardus | reverse complement strand
CACTGGTTGACTTCAATTCCATTTCTTCCACAATTACTCTCTAGTATTAGTCTCCTCAGTTATCGCTGTAATATGATAGAGCCTAATAGAATTTGAAGAAAGCTCAGCCGCCAAAACAGAATCCCTTTAATGGCCTAGACCAGCTGACATGGGGCAGAGTTTGCTGGGCTGCGTTTCACATGAAGGTACATGACTTTTGGCGCGACCAATTTAGGAAATGAATTTTGAATTGAATTGTAACAATGGAGTGTGCTTTGCTCTTTTTATGTGATGATAAAAAAGTTTGTACTTGTTTCGTAAAGTTATGTATTTGGGGACTTATTATTGTGTTCTGGTAAACAAGCGCTTTAGAGTGTAAAATGCTCATTTGTTGGTCTCCCAGCTGACATAACTGCTTTCTCTTCCCTTTTCTATTGTATATGGTATTGTTCCTAACCAAAGCAAAAACACATCACACAACCAGCTATGCATGACGATGCTGAAGACATGCCCAAAATGAACTTCATGAAAAAATTACATCTGCAAAATCAGAGGAGATACAATAAAGATGCAATACACGCATCAACAAACGATGCATTTCTTCAACACAACTAACATTCTCTCTATCTGGACAAATACTGCAGTGCAAGCACACAACCCCCATCCACAAAGCGGCCGTCCCTCAGTCTCAACTGAATCACATATCGTACGTCCACCAATCCGTCTCCCGGTGAAGGGGGGACAATGGTCCGGGGCCCCATGGTCATCAGTGACCTTTTCAACAACGGCAGTTGGACATGAAGCCATGGCAGTGACTCCTGAACCCTGACACCCTGCTGGTTCGCTTCACTCCCCTCCCCTCCCCGCCGCTCGCTGCCCTGTCTGTGTGCGTGTGTGTGTGTGTGTGTGTCTGTGTGAGTGTGTGTGTGTGGGGGGAGGGGGGGGGGGGGGTTGGCTGATGAGATGAAGGGGGGCACGCCTCTGGTGGAGGGCTCCAGGCCACTTGTCAGCTAGCATTGCGATAGCTCGAGATGTCACAACAGGCACACACACACACACACACACACACACACACACACACACACACACACACACACACACACACACACACACTGCCTCAATTGCTTCTACAAACTTTCTTTGGAACTGTGATTGGCTGTCCACATTCTGTTTGCTATTGTTATTGTAACATGTCTCTTTTACAGTACTCTGCCAATGGTGTGGCTCTGTGGGAAAAAACAGGTCCCCTGACAGCATGCATAACCGAGCTACGTGGACATGGAGCCTGACAAACAATAACACTAAACGTAATGATAGTAACAGTACAGAATAAAACATGCTATATCACACTAATAGCCGTACAGATGCTCTGCTTCACCATCAGTTATAAGCCAGTGAGCCCCTAACAGAAAAAAAACAGCAACACTTGTGAGTCTGTGTCTCTCTCCTCTCTTGTCCCCCCCCCCCCCCCCCCCCCCCCCAGGCTTACACATTCATCCTCCCCGGTGGGAGTGTGCCTTTGCCCCCATCACCCCCGGCAGCCGTCTCCCCAAGGCCTGTCTGATGACCTCGCGTCTCCGTTAAATGTGTCAGGCGCATTACTTCATTGGGCCTGTCACGGCGGACAAGTCATGCGCCACTGTCAATTCATCTTACCCTCCGCCGAGAGCGCTTGAGGATTCTGCCGCCGTGCTTCTTTTGTACCTTCTTACTTTCATTTTGTGCATATGTGTGCGTCTGTCTCTCTCTTATTCTCTCTCTTTATCTGTGTGTGTGTGTGTGTGTGTGTGTGTTGTACATGTTGTGTGTGTGTGTCTGTCTCTCTCTCATTCTCTATCTGTGTGTGTGTTGTGTGTGTGTGTTGTGTGTGCGTGTGTGTCTGCGCATGCGACACACATGTATGATGGTTTCATTTTAATCTCTGATTTTATATTCAGCGCTTGAACGTAGCGCCTGGCAAAGTGCCTCCTTTAAATTACATCCTTTGTGTTCATTCGCTCGGCGCTCTCTCTTATCGCTCTCTCCCCAATGGAGCCTTTTTTTTTGGAGGGGGGGGGGACTGAAAAATGAAAGAAACGGCCTAATTTCACCATAATGCTGCATTGTCTCTGCAGTCACGGTCATGGTCAATGCAGCCTTTAAAAAAAGATCACACATACATGCGCACTTACACACTCATTCACACACCCCCCACACACACAAAGCACATTCCTTTTACAAAAGCAGCAGTAGAGAGAGAGAGAGAGAGAGAGAGAGAGAGAGAGAAAGAGAGAGAGAGAGCACAGATTGGAGAGATATGAGGCGATGGAGATGGAGCGATGCAGGCCGCCAATGCTCCTTGAGTAATGCAATTAGGTCTTATTCTCACGCGCACAATGAGGGCCTCTATAGCTTGGGTGAGGAAGGGAGGAGAGAATTACAGGTTGCATCCGCTCTATTTTCAGCACGATCAACAGTTACTCCACCACTCCAACCCCCCCTGCTCCTTCCATCCACCCCTCCACCTCCACCACACCTCCACTCAACCTCACCCTCCCTGCCTCCAACTCCAGGGCCATGTACGATACCGAGAAACGGTGTGTGTGTGTGTGTATGCGTATTTAAGGGCCCTGCTTTCGGATGCGCAATAAAGTCGAAAATGACGGAGACGGGAGGCAGCAGCTGTGACACAGTTCGCCATGTTCAGACACATGTGCATAATGGATCATTCTCATCCCGGGTGCCACTGCTTTTGCCTCTCGCATGGAGGATCCGAGCACACGAGAGAGCGAGAGCGGGGAGGAGGTGTGTGTGTGTGTGTGTATGTGTGTGTGTGTGTGGTGGTGGGGGGGAGGGAGGGGGGGGCGTATAATTGGGGATGGAGTGTTAAATTAAGTGTGGGCCTGAATGCATAATAAGCTATTAAAGTGGTGTCCTAAAAACGTACAGGAGCGTGAGGCTGCATCCTGATGGCTGCTGGAACGTGCCCAGAGCTTTGGCGCGCTACCTGCAGATGACGCCGCTCCACCAGGGCATACAGGGTCAGCTCAGTGTGTGTGTGTGTGTGTGTGTGTGTGTGTGTGTGGGGTGGTGTTGGAGGTTAGAGGGGTCGTTTATTATGGAGATAGACGAGAAGGGTGGGGCTCCCAGGGTTGGCGTGGGTGGGTTGCTTGGTGCAGTGGGCACGACCGGTTGGCAGTTTGCGTGCTTTTCCAATTTTTTTTTTTTTTCAGGTTTTTTCGGCATTTAGGTCAAGCCTCACCCCAGGTTCTCTCGCCATCTGCCACGGCGATGGTGGCCAAGGCCACGGGGCAGGACTGGGGCATTTTCCAGAGTTCAGCCGTCCCGTCACAAAACAAGCCTGCCGAGGCCACCACAGCCTTCTGGAGAGCGATGGGAGGGAATGGGCGGATCGGGATGGGGGGTAATAAGCGCTCGGGGGGGCAACTCTGTGACTCCATAACACACTTGTTGTCTCGATCGCCATTTTCCACTGCAGTAGGTTTCCGCTTCCAGGTGTTTCTTTCTTCCCCTCCTCCTCCTTCCTCCTCTTCTTCCTCTTCCTCTTATTTTTTCCTCCCCTTTTCTTCCTCTTTCTCTCGCTTTTTTAGGTGGCGTCCTCCCGGGAGCGGCGGAGCCCGGAATGGATTAGGATGCGTTTAGATGGATGATTGCCCACGGCCGCCGCTTTAAACGCATTAATCCCGCTCTTATCAAGCAGGAAGTGATGAATTGGGGGAGCCGGCGCCGGGTCCAACCTTTGTTGTCATTTGAACAGAATCAAAGCTTTAAATCACAGCCGCAGCACCTGGTAATAGCGGGGGAGGGGAGCTGTGGCGGGGATTTGGAAATGTGTGTGTGTGTGTCTTTCTCTCTCTCTCTCTCTCTCTCTCTCTCTCTCTCTCTCTCTCTCTCTCTCTCTGTCTCTGTGTGTCTATGTAGGTGCGTGTGTGTGGAGGGGCGTGGATTGGTTTCCCAAGTTAATATCATGTGTGTGACAAAGCTGAGCTGTTTTGATAAATCCTGGACAAGGGTGTGCATGTATGTGTTTTGTAGACTAAATTAAACTCACAAGGGAAAAAAAGAATGAAAAAAACAATTTTGACAAAGATAATAATCATTTTCCAGATGAGGCAGTGTCTCCACTCATCCCTCACCTTCTCCACCTACGATGGTTGTTTGTTTTCTCTACCCCCCCCCTCCCCTGTATCTCTCTCTCTCTCTCTCTCTCTCTCTCTCTCTCTCCATCTCACAACTCTTTCTCTCCATCAGCTCTCGGCTCCAATCTCTCTGGCAGCCAGTCACTGAGCTCATTTCAGGCACACACACTTCAGCTTATAAAAGTGTTTTTTTTTCTCTGAATGTCAACTTCTCACTGTCTAACACACATGCTATACTGTATCTCCAGTCTCTCTCTCTCTCTCTCTCTCTCTCTCTCTCTCTCTCTCTGCTTCTCTCTGTCTCTATATTTCTCTCATGACTTGTTTTGGTTAAGGAGGAAGAGCATTTATGGCAGATGTCAAGGATGAGAGTATAAGAGATGAGATATATTGTATTTAGTTCACACACACACACACACACACACACACGCATGCACACATACACACACATGCGCACACACACACACACACACACACACAAATATACACATACATACCTACCCACACAGCCACACTTCATTTGTGTCAGCACAGCCGTCTCAATAACCAAACATTTTCTCCCCTGCAGGAGTGAAGGGAATGGAGTCAGCCCCACCCGCCCCACCCCCCAACACACACACACACACACACACACACACATACTCTCTCTCTCACACACACACACACACACACACACACACGCACACACATGTACACACACACACACACACCATCCCTCTCTCTATAATCAAGGGCTCTGCTGGCCCACGATGCTGCTTCGCCATTGTGCTGTTCTCAGATCTCCCCACGCCTCCGTGTTTTGCCCGGCTACCTTCCGCTGCCCACAGCTCATCCTCCGCTCACGGCCTCGTCCGCCCCTTCTCTCCTGCCGGGGCTTGTCCTGAAGTACTCCTCTGGACGAGGGATGGGAGGGAATTACAACAGCGTCCCTCCTCTCTGCGGTCATTCCACGTCCCCCGCGGTGTCACGGACAGGGCAGCCGGCCTGTGGTCATCCAGAGGAAATGGAGTAAGGTGTGGAGGGCGTCGCGGCCGGGGGTGTTTTCAGGATGCGTTTTTTGACTTGACTGGCAGTGGAGATCTCAAAGTTTGGGCGCGAGTGGAAGAATAAGGTGACGGTGTGTGAGTTGGGGCTAGTTGTTTTCTCTTGACTGTGCATCTGCCTGTGTTTTCTGAAGAAAGCTTTCAAAGTCACTGTCATACAGAACAGGTCAGGAACAGTGGCCTGCTAGTGTGTGTGTGTGTGTGTGTGTGTGTGTGTGTGTGTGAGTGTGTGTGTGTCTTGTTTCTGTGTGTGTGTGTCTTGTGTCAGTGCGTGCGTGCCTGAGTGTGTGTGTGTGTGTGTGTGTGTGTGTGTGTGTGTGTGTGTGTACATGTCTGTGTCTGTGGGTGTGTGCGTTACAGTATGTGAGGGCATCCTGCACATAGAAATGTCACCAGAGTTAGCGTGGGTGGATGAGATTCAGGTGCTGGAGCTAGTCGGATGATCCTGCCGCCCGGGCAGGTCATCCCCACCACTTCTCTGATCTCTGCCGAGCAGCCCAGACTGATGTGGTTATCATTTCCCGGAATAATAAAGACTGGTTCCCTGGAGGGGTGTGCATCCCTCAACTTCACAATCATGACATCCATCATAAATTCAACTACGCACTGCCAGCGCTTCAGGCAGATATCAAGAAATCCAGGCAGATATCAGGTGCTCAGATGAGTTGCACGAGTATACTATAAAAATCTCTATTTTGGAAAACGTCTAAAGATGTAGTCTGTTTGAAATATGACTTCCCTCAGAAGCCACCCTCAAATAAATGTACAAAAAAACAAATACAAACACGGGAACGAAGAATAAAAGCTGCAAATGAAAGATATTTTTAACATTTTTTGAATCCAATAAATGTTGCAAATATGAAATGCCCTCCCCACATATATCCCCCAGATCAAAAGAGTCCATCACGCATCCCTAATTGGGGCCCGGGCAGAATTTTTTTGCATGATTAAAAAAAGAGGAGAGCTCTTTCATTCCACATTAAAGAGATTTGAGTGATTTTTTTCCCCCTCTCTCTCATGACATTTCAGCAGTGCTGAAGGTGAGTCGCCTCTCAGCGCGTTTCATTAGAACTTCTCCCTCCCCTTGTTGCTGTTCGCCACCATACTTTATGCTCGTATCCCCGCTAGTCGTTTCAGAAGGGAAAGAGAGAGAGGGAGAAAAAAAACTCCCACGGGGTTGAACAAAGGAGTGGTGGAGCTACCTGCACACCATTTCATCGCGAAATGTAGTCCGTCTTTCAGCTCTATTTTCACTCTTTTGACGGGGGGGAAGGGGGAAAAAAAGTGGTGGAAAAAATGAAAGATATGGACACATTGCCACAGGGAATACTAATGGAGATCTTTCTCTCTCTCTCTCTCTCTTTCTCTCCCTCTCTTTCTCTATCTCTCACTCACACAGTGTTCGCTCTCTGTTGGGGTTTGTGTGACGGGTGTGGTGAATGGGTAAGGTTTGGACTCGACACAGCCAAAGACATCATTTGAATGCATGGAGGTCACAGGAAACATTTGCAAATTATCTACCTGATGCACTCTGTGATTGAGGCTGCGATACTGGAAAAGCCAATCTGCCGCGCTGATTTGTATCTTATCAGCGAAGGCGCTGGAATGCTCACGCTTTTCTCCTTTCACACAAAGGCAAAAAAAAAAAAAAAAAGAAATCAGCTACTTTTCCCCGGCATGAATAATCCTGACAAGCACAAACTTTTAGCAGGGAGGCTGCTTCACTCAGCCATGTTTGTCTGCGTAGAGTAGACATAAAAATGCGTCAACAGCCATGATATCTTGCTTGAACCTTAACCAAGTCATTCGGAATGTACTGTATGGACATAAAAATGCAGCCGAAAAAAGTGTCCCTCCTGGATGAGAATCTGACTGACACGGGGCATATTGCTGTCTCGATGCTGTCACGTTGATCTATGGCATGGGGAATATATCAGCTGAAAGCTGAGCCGCACACTGATACAGTATATTGGATGAAATAATTCATTTCATTTAAAGTGGCATATCTGCGCCGGCTGAGTCTGATCACTGGGTCTCTCTCAATGCATTATTTATTGATTCATTTGCAAATGTAAGATTTATTAGCTGTTCGCCATTGATTTGCTTTCAGATTTCTTTTTTCTTTTCTTTTTTTTTTATTTTTTTTTCCAGCTCATGCTTCTCTGTCTGGAGAGACCCAGACTGAGTAATGTTGTCTGAGTCACAGCACACTGAATCTGACCATACACACATACACACACACACACACACACACACACTGAAGTATGACTTCTGACCATACACATACACATACACACACACACACACTGAAGTATGACTTCTGACCATGCACATACACTGAAGCCTGTTCTGTTCAGTTGTGTCTGTTGTAGCACTAGGACTGTAGTAGGTCTATTTGTGCATGTCAGTGAGTATGTGTGTGTGTGTGTGTGTGTGTGTGTCTGTGTGTGTGTACACGACACATTTGTATGTGACACCTGTCATAAGCTATCCATGCACCGTCATGACATAGACTAGAGTTGTGAAATTTCTGCTTTGTCACATCCTTGTGTGTGTATTTGTGTTTGTGTGTGTGTGTGTGTGTGTGTGTGTGTGTGTGTGTGTGTCTGTGTGTCTGCACCTGATGGATGTCCTTCCCGTAGACACCCCCTCGAACCCCCCACCTCTCCCGCCACCTCTCCACCCCGCGCCCTCCATCTCCCTGCGCGGCGCTGAAAGCTATTGATCAAGCCCTGTGCTAATCCAGTGCCAACGCCACCGGGTCGTCTCCGCACATCCTGTCAATCAATGGCCCTGAGAGAAGCCTGGACCTTGGGCTGGTGATGGTGATGGTGATGGTGTGGGGGTGGTGTTGATGGCGGTGGCTGTGGGGTGGAGTGGGAGTCGGGCAGGGGTGGGACTGCGATCTGGCCCAGGTCTGGCCCAGATGAGATTCACGTGTTCTGGCAAATGAGATACAGATTGGGTGATGTGACATTTATGAGTAGCATTTACTTGCATATAAATGATCAGACGGAGCTTCGCAATATAGTGCTTTATTTGCCGTGGAAACCATCTGAACCCGCGCCCTTAACCTCACATCCGGTTGGCGCATATACAAACGTAATGATGTAAGCAGCACGTACAAACTTATAGACATGTAGACATACAGATTCAGTCTACTGGCGTGATCTGAATACTACAGGTGAGTGTCCTGTAGAAGCACGTTTCCCTCGAAGAGAGCAACACCCACCACCTCCCCACTCCCCCAAAACCTACACCACACAAAAAAAGTCAGTCAGACAGAGAAAGACAAAACAGGCCTGTGGGAATTCAGGGACACACAGCCAGAGAAAGGGTAAGTGTCTGTTTTTTCTCCCCGCCAAGCTTTGCGCCTCACGCTAAGCTCTTTTGATGTATTCACACTTTTTGGCTCTTGTTGACGTGTCCGACTTTGAGAAGCTCGCTCGCCATCTTTGTGAAGGCCACTGCGCGGCACCACCACAACAAGCTCTGTACCCATTTGTTGGTGCTTGCAGTGTAACAGAAGCTAATAGCTGTTTTGTGTTGCGGCGGGCTTAAGCAGCTTATTCCTCTTTGCACACACACGGAACGAGCAGGAAACACAGTCTTGTACCCTTGTATACTTAGCAAAAGGAAAAAAACCCATAGGAAAACACAGAAGATGAAGGACAAGAGGATTTTTTCTTTCTTTTCCATTACAGGTATACATTTTTGGCTAAGCTCCCCAACCGCTGTGATCAATGCTAACTCGCCCCCCCTCTCCCCCCGCTTGATATGAAGCTGTCCAGACATCTGCTGAACCCCAGCTACTGTAGCGAATCTGCCTAAACGGAATAATTACATTACGTCTGTTCCGCCTGCAGACCACCCCCCCCCCCCTCCCACCTCCACCCCCCGGCATAAGGCTCAGCCAGAGACGGATTCTACATGGCTGGATTGATGTGAAATGATTTTGTCAGCCCAGGCACAAGGAGTCGGGGGTGCTGGTGCATGGGGAACAGATCCATAAGGCTCTTATAGAATTGCTTTTGAAATTCCGGCGATCTAGCCCTCCGAGAGAACAGCTGCCCATTAAGGCGAATTGATTGCAACCCCATTGATTCTTAAATATATTTGCCCTCTCTCCTCTCATGCCCTACGCCAGCCCAACCGCCCCCCCGCCTCTCCCCCCCCCCCCCCGCCCTCAGCTGATGTCTGATTCAGGGCCGATTTACGCGGCGCAACAGAGCGCAGGCCTTTCTGACTAATGACCCCACATGTATCCCTCGTCCTTTCACAGTCGGGGATTTTCAAAGACGGATGCAAACGTCCTCGTTCGTTCGTTCGTCGCTGCCGCCCGTCTCCACCGTCTCGGGCCTCCCCGGTCCGCCACGTCGTCTTTTGGGTCGTCTAGCTTCCCGAGAGAAAGGTATTTTGTCTTTTTTTTTTTTCACCTTGAGTTTTAAAGCCGCAGTATCAATGCGGGTCGATAGGCAGCGAGACACATTGATCGACTGGGAGGCAGGAGGCTGGAATAGACTCGAGTCTGCTGTTTGTCCACTTGGCAATACATCCCATTACAGCCCAGAGTTCTGGATCAGACACATTCAAAGTGACACATCTGGAGGACGGAGCCGATTGAATTGTCCTGCCCCCCCCCACCCCGCCCCTGCCGCCTCGTCAATTTTTAATTGGATCCGTATCGGCAGTGCCCTGGTTTACGCGAGAAAGAATTATTCTCGATCATTACCGAAGTCAATTTGTTTCTATCGGGTTTTATGGCAGATCTGTTTCCTGTTGCACCGTGACTGGAGCAGCACGAGCGAGATGAAATGTCGCTCTCGCTCACTTCCCTTCCGTTCCGTTCACTTTGCCAGACGGGGGTCATATGTGTGTGTTTTAATCCCCTCTGAACACAAAAGAGGGCCCAGGGTCCACACCAGTGGGCTCCACTGCTGCTGCTGCTGCTGCTGTGGCTGCTGCTCCTGCTGCTTGTAGGGGGGGGGGATCCATGCTGAGCCAGCCCTCGTCTGGCAAAGTTCACTGGAGCCCTGAGTTCAGAGCCGGAGGTGCCTTTGATGGGATTGTCCCCCCCCTGACATCAGACGGGAGGAGGAGGTGGAGGAGGCGGAGGAGGAGGCGGAGGTGGAGGAAGAGTGTGGAGTGAAACACTGACCAGAAGAGTGCAGCAGGTTCTCACAGCACACCGTCTATGGCTGGCAGGGGAGGAGGTGGGGGCGAGGGTGGAGGGGTTAATGCGGGTGGTGTGTGTGGTGGAGGAGGAGGAGGAGGAGGAGGAAGAAGAGGAAAGAGAGAGAGGAAGTGTACGGCTGTGTTTGCCTCCCATGGCGAGCGGTTTGTTGGGAGGTGCACACAGGAGAGCAGAGGAGAGGAGGAGTAGCCCTGTGGGGGTGCTCCCTCTGCCCCCCGCTCCCGCTCCCCCACCACCTCCTCCTCCTCCTCCACCTCCTCCTCCCCCACCTCCTCCTCCCCTCTCCCGCTGCGTGTGCTCAGCAGCAGGAAGTGAGGCTGCTGACAGGGATGCTGGGGCGTCGCGGGGCGTCACAGGGGTAGAGAGGCTTGTGGGTAAATGGAGGTGCACAGCTGGAGACCCAGCCGTCCCACACACACACACACACACACACACAGCTACCCCTCGTCTCCCCAACCCCCGTCCATCCCCTGCTGCGTCCTTATTGGCCCCTGCAGCCCGTTACCGTGGTGCTCACAAGCCCGTGATGATGAAGCGAGACAGGAACAACAGCGTACACACCATGGACCAAACACACACTCACCTAACACACACCATGGACCAAATACACACCATGGACCAAACACACACCATGGACCAAATACACACCATGGACCAAATACACACTCACCTAACACACACCATGGACCAACACATCATGGACCAAACACACCCTCACCTAACACACACCATGGACCAAACACACACCGTGGACCAAACACACACTCACCTAAAACACACCATGGACCAAACACACACTCACCTAACACACACCATGGACCAAACACACACTCACCTAACACACACCATGGACCAAACACACACCATGGACCAAACACACACTCACATAACACACACCATGGACCACACAAACGCTCGCCAAACAAGCCAGGCTCAAAGGTCTCCAGAGTTACACGTGTGTGTGTGTGATCAAAATATGACGGCTACCTCCCATATAGTCCTGTAAACGACTGTAAACGGAATGCTTTCAGGTAGTCTGAAAGTAGCCTAACCCACAAAGGCAAGCTGCACGCTACTCCCTCTTTGTATTATTCACTGACCGACATTTTGGCTGACAATCTTAATCAGGGTTCAGTTTCATTTCAACACAAAATCCACTCGCAGGTATATCAGGCCGAATCACTCGGTGCGGTTGGTTTCCATGTTTTTCCGTGCCTGGGGTTAAGTGTTGATTAATTCCGACTGATTCAGGCTGGTGATTATGCCTCCTTTGTTCTGTGTTTCCAGGAAATCGGTCTGATGCTGAAACGTATCTCTGTCAGCGAGTCGGAGAGGTGTCGCTCGGCATAATCTTTTTTCCCCCCAGTGACCGAGCGGAGGTCATGGAAGTCAAAGCCGGCCGCACATGCAGCGAGAGGAACTGGAGATGCCGCTGACGCCAGTGACACATGGGGTAACAGATGTATGTGCGGATATGTTTTAAAGCCACCGTGGGTTTTGTGCCATCTCTATTTTTGGCAGGCATTGATGGTTAATATGCAGTTGCACACAGTCACACAGGATCACACACAGTCACACACAGACACACACACACACACACACACACACACACACACACACACACACACACAGGCGCTTGCACACACACACACACTCTCCCTCTCTCATACACACACGCACACACACGCACGAACACACAGGCACACAAACACACACACACACACACATGAAAAGTAATACTTCACCATCTCTTCTCTAAGCCTCTTTTCTCGGGGTAAGGTTTTAGATCACATTAAGTACATTCTGAATAACACTCGCGAAACACGAAGAAATCCTCTTATAATGATATTTGTATGTTTGCTTATCAGAATCCTTTAGCACCACAATAGTCGTTGTAATTCAAAACCAGCGCACATTACAAGCAAGCACAGGTTAGCATAACAGCAGGTGATCCTAGACAATAGATGGAAAACATGGGGGGACAAAACTACCCCTCCACAATGCATATCTATAAAATGAGACCAAACGACAAATGAAACAGCCGCGTCGCCGTAACAGCCCTGAATGCTAATCACATTTAGCGGGCTAAATAAATAAATAAAATATATAAAGCACGGCATTATGTCGAACAGCGAAGGCAGCGCGGCTCTCCTCGCTCCTTTGCGTTTCCCTCCCTTTTGTGAGGCGCCGGGAGAAGACGAGCGGAGGCTTCACCGTCAGCGGGGTGTTGGCTCCCGCTGCGGGTGTCTCTCGGAGGAGTGATGCGCGTTTCTCTCCGACATGCCCCCCAGCTGTGCTTCAGAAGAACGGCCCGTCTTTAATGCGCTCGTCAGGGTCGAGGTGTGCCAGCTGCCGCAGGAGGAAGGAACGCCTTTTTCCCAGAAAACGGAGCGACGACGGGCCTGCCGCAATGAATGGGGCCGGCTCGTGTTACGACACGACTGTCTGTCTGTAGCAAAAATCGGCTCGTTTCAGCTTTTCCATTTTGTTGAGTAACGCAGGACGATTTGCCCATAATCCTTCAGAAAAAAACGACTTACTACATCCACACTTTTACAATTCTCTCAAGTCTTACACCAGTTCCTGAATTTGCTCATTTTCTTCTTGCCTAACGTGCCGTCTCGCACCAGATCATTTTATGCATGTGGGTTTTGTAAGTTGTAAACCATGCCATAAAACAGAAATGGGTGTAAAGCTGGCCAAAGAAAAAGCGAAGTATCTTTTAGCACAGTAACCGGTGGAGATACCCAAGGAACACACACAGGCCGAGCCCTGTGAGAAGCGAACGGACCGTCATTGGGTGCGTTTTAGGTTCGGCGAGGGGTGAAATTCGAAAGCAGGAAGCAGAGGAAACAAGAAGCAATTGCTCCTCCACGCCTGCCAATTTTCATCAGGTAAGCTGAAGCCGGGGGAACAAACCCATGGCCAGCCCTTCCTGAAGGAGAGCGGAGCGGGGGGTTATTAGGGGCTCCTGGAAGCCCCTGATTGCACACGTGACGGCCGCATGATTGGCGTGTGGGACAGACTGCCCACGGGGGGGTTGGGGGGGGTGGTAGCGACTGACTGACTGACCGACTCATTTGGTCTCCAGTGAGCGTAGAGGCTCAGAAGGAAATGAGGCGCGATTCCAGGCCAGCTGATGCACACCTGTGCACATACACAAAAACACACGTGTGCGGGCGCGCACACACACACACACACACACACACAAACATACACACATACACAAACATACACACACACACACACACACACACAAACACATGCAATCCAGGCAGACTGATGCACACCTGCATACACCCCTCACTCACACACAAACATGCATGCATGCATGCACGCACACATGCACACAAACAAACAGGCTTGGCAGCGTCCACCCTCTGAAGGGAAGAGGGATGGTCAGTATAAATCCTTCATAGTCCTTGGCACCCTAACTAGCAAACTCAAATTATAATATCACATAGAGTCCTCTACCGCTGGCTTGCCGAAGGGTAAAGGGTCACACTTTTGTCCTTTGCTGAAACTGAAATCTGTCTTCGGCAGCCCTCTGTTGGTGTTCTAATAGCAAAGAACAACTTCCAGGTGACTGATGTTGTGAGTGTAGCCTCGGGTAACCAACGTCCCTTTACGCCCCGTCATACCTGTTAGCGATCCTTATTAGGGCCTTACCCCCATTCTACCCAAGGACTTTGATGAAGATGTTTGTACATCGAAACGTTAGTCAATGTCTTGCACCACCTAAATAAATACTAAAGCAGACATCTGATTTGCTCCGGTGTACCTCTTCCTCTCTCCCTCTCACACATGATCTGTCCTGGCCTGGTTGTACCAGATCGAAGCTAAACTGCCGTAGCGCGGAGAACCTACCTTTGTCAACTTCCAGGTGAGTAAGTCTTAAGGAAGCAGAGGGGTTAAAATGCTACTCTAGAGCCATCCATGCTGCACCCACAGCAGCACAGCCATCTCTTGGGCTACTATTAGCGCTCTTCCTCATTTGAACCCAGCCATCTTCTCCCACTCAAGTTTTACTGCACTTCAAGGAGCTCTTCAAGGGGAACAAACAGAGAGAGCAAGACAAAAGAAAATAAATCTCAAAAACAAACTTCGGCTGATGAAACTCTCATACACCCCCCCACCCACACACACACACACACACACACCCCCCAAATCACTCCTTTGGCACAGCTGTCGAGGCCCACACACAGCATTTTCACCCCCCCCCCTCCCCCCCACCCCACCAACACACATAGTCTGCATGATGAAACCAATTTGTTTTCAATCAGAGAAACACAACTCCGCTTCAACATCCCTGTGTTCTCACCAAAAAAAAATGAAAAGGAAAGAAAAATAGAGAAGGATAGGAAGAGGAGGGGGAAAAAAACAAGAGTGCTTATTGTTCAGCTGAAGCCTTCAAAGTCAAACTTCAATAACTCCGCTCACAAAGAGGTGTCAGATGTACAAGAATCCGCAGCTCGCGCTTGTCAAAAACGCCAGTCCTTTCACATTGCCTCTTTCTTCTTTTCCTGCCCTATTTTCCTCCATCCTTTCACATTAAAAGACATCATACGTGTGCATGTTTTGTTAGAAAATTGGCCATGGTGTACAGTACATACTGCATGTGTGTGTGTGTGTGTGTGTGTGTGTGTGTGTGTGTGTGTGTGTGAATACTGTAGAATGGATCACATCTGAAGATGTCACGACTGGCAGTGATCCCTGTAAATGATGGCAAGAACTCTGATTAAGCTGTTAGGGTGAGAAGAGAGAGGGAGAGAGAGGGTGTGAGAGAAAGAGAGAGATGGAGAGAAAGAGAGACAGACAGAAGGATGGAGAGGCTGTGTATAATCTCTCCTTACACCCCCAGTCACTCTCCTGCTCTCCCTGTCTCTTTCCCCTTCCACTAGCCTAGCCTTTGACACTAAGAGCATTCCACAGCCCACCTCCTTTCTAGTCTCTGTCTAGCTTTCTAGCTCTCCCCCTCTCACGATCCCTCTCTCCCCTCCTCCTCTCCCTCTGTCTCCTCTCGCGATCCCTCTCTCCTCTCCTGCTCCCTCTCTCCCCTCCTCCATCTCTCTCTCTCTCTCTCTCTGTCTCCTTGTCTCTTATCATATCACCCCCTTCCCCTTCGCTCCTCTGTGACTATCTGTAACTGGAGCATCGGCATCCTCTGACGCCTCAAGGGGGGCTCAGTCTCCTGTTACTCCATCCCTGCGCCGCCCCAATCTCCCCCACCAGCACCCCACCCCCCCCCCCCCCTCCCACCCTTCACCTCACACCACCCTACCCCACCCCACCAACCCCCCCCCCACACACACACACTCTCCCACCCCTCCGTCTGCCACATCAAAGGATCTCATTACGAGCTGTCATATCAGCCGTGCTCCGAGCCCCCCAACCTGCCTGTGCCTTCACATTTAAATCGCGACACATTGTATTTATAATAGGCAATGTCACGCCGCGTGCGTTCTGCTGCTCGCCTCCGAGCTCGCCTTGCCCATGTGCCGCATGTGTGTGTGTGTGTGTGTGTGTGTGTGTGTTCCTGTGTGTGTGTGTGTGTGTCTTCCCGGGCCCTCCGTCTCGTGGCACTCCTCTCCGCTCCGCTCCGCTCGGGCTCGGCGCGCAGACGGGCCGTCTATAAAATTCCCTTTTATTTACGGCTTGTTTGCTTTTTTATTAGGTGGCGGCGCACGGGGGCCTGAGCCCTGAGCCCCGTTTGATGTGCTGCGCCTCCGCCGTCTGTGATTAGACGCCGTGTCTCGCGCGCAGAGAGAGAGAAAAAAAGGGACAGCCTGTTCAAAAAAGATTTCCAGTCAGTGAGAGAGGCGGAGAGAGAGAGAGAGAGAGAGAGGGAGAGAGAGAGGGGGGGGGAGAAAGCGAGAGATGCTTTGGCACTCTTAGATGACATATGTGTAACAACTTTCCTCTCTACCTCTCTGCCATCTATTCCCTGCCCTCGCTCTCTCTCGCTTTCCTCCCTCTTTGACTTTTCCCTCATGTGGATCAGCTCCATGTCTTTTACAAGTCCTCTGTGCGAAGCCATACTCAGCATACTCCACATACTCCCTAAGCATACTGCAACAGTGCACTCAACATACTGCATTCATACTTCCTAAGCATACTTCAGCAGCACAGTCAACATACTGCATACATACTGTACTCCCTAAGCGTACTCCAGCAGCACACTCAACATACTGCATACATTCTCTCTAAGCATACTTCATAGCATACTCAACATAGTGCACACTCATGCAGGCTGCTGCTGCTCCACTGTGAGCCCACTCATCACACTTCTCCAGGGCGTTGCTGCGTCACGGCGCTGTCTGCCTCCTCCAACCCCCTGCAGGCAGACAGGCACACTCTGACCTGGGCTCCAGCAGCCATTAATAACAGGTCACACCTTGCACACACACACACACACACACACACATGCGCACACACACACATACACATACACACAAACATACACACACACACGCACACACACACACACACACATGCGCACACACAGACATACACACACACATACACACAGACACGCACACACGCACATACACACACACACACACACACACACACACACACACACACACACACACACACACACACACACACACACACACACACACACACACACACACACCTGTCCACAGAAAGCTCCTATGGCTCTCAGCGTCCCAGCGTTGGCGGGTGTAATTATGGTGAGTGGCGGTTCAGCTCCTCTACCCCCTCGTGCACCGGTCCTTGTTTTGCTGCTTAATTTATGGGCTGGGCATTAGCCGTGGCAGCGCCACCGCCACACCACTCCCCCAACACACACACACACACACACACACACTGTAGGCTACAGACACTGTATACAAATACTGTACACACACACACACACACACACACACACACACACACTGTACATACTGGACAGACACTGTATACCATCACTGTACACACACACACACACACACACACACACACACACTGTACATACTGGACAGACACTGTATACAAACACTGTACACACACACACACACACACACACACACACACACACACACTGTACATACTGGACAGACACTGTACACACACACACACACACACACTCCCTGCCCTCAGTGCCCCCCGTGTTACTGTAAATGCCGGGGCGCTGTGTCGGGTCGGGCTGCTGTGCTGTAAATAACCGGGATTGAGTGAGCTCGCCGCGGGGTCTGCTACCGCTGAGGGGGGTGGAGGAGGGTGGAGGAGGAGGGTGGGGTGGGGGGGACGGATCAGACGGAGCTGCCGCCGGCTCACAGAGCTGAACTGTGCGGAGGTGGACGGGTCTGGGCTTTTTAAAGGCCCTCCGCACAGCGCCGTGTCCGTGGGACCGAGGGGGTTCAGAGAAACAAATAAAACATCACACGGTCTGATTGAGGTGTTTTTGATATGGTTCTGACATCCTCTTTCCCTTTATCCATCATAAAAAGCAAGTTCTCCCCAAGTTCACTTTCTGCTGGTCTCATAAACCAGATGGAGGTTCTAGTGAATCGCCTGTGAAACCGGCTTACGAGGGTACCGCCATTTGGATCTGGTCCTTCACTCCTCTGTAGGTTGTGTCTGCTTTTGATTGTGTGTGAGTGTGTGTGTGTGTGTGTGTGTGTGTGTGTCTCTGTATGGCAAGAAGAAGTGCTCCCACTTGATGAGCACATGCAACTCAAAGAGGAAAAGCTGAGGAAAGAGTTTCAATTCACAGGACATCTCCTCTGAAAAAAGAGGCGAGCAAAACTCACTCTACACCAGTTATCATGCCCCCCCCCCCCTCCATTTCCCTCTCATACCCCCCTCTCCTTTCATCATGTCCCCCCCTCTCCCTCTCTCTCTCTCACTCCCTCTCTCTTCCTCTTCTTCTTTCTCCTCTCCGACAGTTTGTGTTGAGGCGTTGCGGGCTCCTCTCTCTCTCTCTCTCTCTCTCGCTCTCTCGGCCGGGCTCGGGGGAGGCCGTCGGCGACTGCGAGCCTCACAAAGGCGTTGTCAAGGTGCTTTGAAGAGCAGAGCAGCGTGAGCGGCGCGAGATTAATGCGCTCGTAAAGCGGCCCGAGTCCACTTTTGATGGAGGGCTTTATAGATTTTGAGGTGGATGGTCGCCTATGGGAGGGATATTCCTTACCCATTTGTTCTGACTGCTTCAGGGGGGAATACAGAGGGAGAGAGAGAGAGAGAGAGGGAGGGAGAGATGGAGGGAGGGAGAGAGAGAGAGAGGGGGGAGAAAGAGCGTGAGAGAGGGGCTGCCAAGGCTGTTAAGCAGCTTCAAGGAAGCGATGGGTATTGGTGGAACCGTCGTCCTGAACCACTCCTCTGCCTGGCACATCTGACAAGCCCAGTCAAAGCACAACACACTCTAATTCACCCCGATATTCAACGCTTCCGTTTCTTCTGCTGGGTTAAATACCTAGAGCTCAGCCACACACACACACACACACACACACACACACAGACACACACAGACACAGACACCTACCCAATCCCTCTCACACACACTCAGCCGCCACTGGCAGGGGGAGAGAGAGGCAGGTGCTTGTCACGGAGCGCATTTAAGAGGCAATCACCCGGGAACAAGTGGTCCTAACAAACAATAAATCAATAGTTGCCATGGAGATGGAGTTTCAAAGAAAACACCAAGTGGGGCCTGTTGACTCTGGCAGGTAATGAAATGATAATACCTCACGGATGAAGTGGTTGTCAAGGAGTTGCGGACTCCTCTCCCAGGTCAGGGTGCTGTGCTGTGTTGGGGGCTCTCTGTCCATTTGCGAGGGACCGTGAGGAGCCCCTCAGAGGGGGTCCCCCCCAAAAAAAAGGCATTGTCATCTCAGAGTCTGCTGGTCACACTGCTTTACGAACATGATTCCTCACTAGTTATGCTGAGAGAATATCCATTCATTCCCACTCCGATTTTCGACACGACTCGTTTGTTCTCGTTTTTTGCGGATGACACCGAGCATTGTGCTCCATTCCGGAGGAGACCATACGAAACACCGCGGCAGGATGAAAAATCTGATCGCTGTGTCTTATCTTTGTCTCAATCACCATTTTGGAGATCAATACGCTGACAGGCAAAAGAAAGAGGGGGGAAAAAAAGAAATGTACAAGGGCCCACACACTGGCAAAATGGCTCTCCCTCTCTGTTTCGTCTGTCAAAATTATGTGAGAAGTGATGATAGCACCCTAGGGGAGCGGGGACGCTAAATGGGAAACAAAGGGGCTGAATGGAGACGCGAGACCCACTCTCTCTCTCTCTCTCTCTCTCTCTCTCTCTCTCTGATATGGCCATCCTCTCCTCGTGGGACTGTGGTGTGGAGTCCTGTAGGGCCTTTTCTGCAGAGGCCTGGCGCCGCCATGATGGGCACGGATGGGAGGTGAGAGGTCATCTACAGAGCGCTGGCTGAAATGGAAAGTCAAGTAAGCGTCGGCAGACTGAAAGAAATTACCCACCGAGCATGTGTGTATGTGTTTCTGTCAGTGTGTGGGTGTGTAGCTGTCAGTGTGTGTGTGTGTGTGTGTGTGTGTGTGTGTGTGTGTGTGTGTGTGTATCTGTCTATGTGTCTCTGTGTGTATCTGTCAGTGTGAGTGTGTGTTGTGGGTGTGTCTGTCCGTGTGTGTGTGTGTATGTGTGTGTTGTGTCAGTGTGTGTATATGTGTTGTGTCAGTGTGTGGGTGTGTGTTGTGTATGTATCTGTCACTGTGTGTGTTTGTGTGTGTGTGTGTGTGTATCTGTCAGTGTGTGTATGTGTGTGTGAGTGTATCCATCAGTGTGTGTTGTGGGTGTGTGTCAGTGTGTGGGTGTGTGTTGTGTGCATCTGTCAGTGTGTGGGAGTGGTGTGTGTGTGTATCTGTCAGAGTGTGTGTGTGTTGCATGTCACTATGTGTGTGTGTGTGTGTTGTGTCACTATGTGTGTGTGTGTGTGTGTGTGTGTTGTGTGTACATTTCATGTAAGCATGCGTAAAAAGAAAAGGGGGGGGGGGAAACAATTGCACCCCTGTTCTCTGTACCCGATTTGCTGAAGAAATTGATTTTTTTCAGACCAAAAGAAAAGGAGAGGGAGAAAGACAGAGAGAGAGGGGGAGAGGGAGGGAGAGAGAATGAGAGAGAGAGAGAGAGAGAGAGAGAGAGAGAGAGAGAGAGAGAGGGAGGGAGAGAGAATGAGGGAGAGAAAGAAAAGGGCTTGATTGAGCAGCTTTAAGCCTGTATAGATGAGCCGGGGTAAGGAGACCTCCCTCTGGGTCTGGCAACCCAATTCTATTTATTGATTTCCTGTCCTCTCCTTCAATATGTGGAATGCAGCGTACCCAATAGATTATGACAAACGGGGCCGCCAGAGACCAGCGATGCTCTAATTGAACTTGATGGAGTACAGCCGAGGAGCAGAGGTTGGAGAAACTCTGTGACATTGCAGGTTCTCCTCTCCTCCCTCCACCCCCCTTCTCTCTCTCTCTCTCTCTCTCTCTCTCTCTCTCTGTCCATACCAACCCCTGCCCCCCCCCCCCCCTCCTCAACACACTGCACACCCAGCCCAGCCCTCCCCACCAGGGCATTTGTGTGGGGTCGCTGGAGGAAGACAGAGGTCTTAGAGAAAGAGAGACAGGAGGAGGAGGAGGAGGAGGAGAAGAAAAGGTCCAGGGGCAGGAAGAACAAGGTGTGGTAAGAGCTCTGTCCTCCGACTTGGACAGACAGACTCTCCCTCTCTCTCTACTTGGACAGACAGACTCTCCCTCTCTCTCTACTTGGACAGACAGACTCTCTCTCTCTCTCTACTTGGACAGACAGACTCTCCCTCTCTCTCTCTCGCTCTCTTTCTTTCTCTCTCTCTCACTCTCTGTCTCTCTCTGTCTCCTGTGCAGCACAGACGAGCACAAAGGCGTCGGTACAATAACAACCTCCTGTCAAAAGCACACACACACACACACACAGACACACACACGCACACACACAAAAAAAACAAGGAGGCACGGAAAAGCTCACTGCTCTATTTTGATGAAAGTAACAAGCACAGCTTGTTGTAAATAGGCTTTCTGAGGCCCGCGGCAGCTTTTCTCCCCGGGGGAGATGCTTTCTGCTTTCTCCCGGGGCTGCTGTCGCCAAGAGGCTCTCACAGGAGCAGAACACACAAAAAAAAAAAACGAGGAGAAGAAGAGGAGGAGGAGGAGCAGAGGAGACAGAGAGAGAAAGAGAGAGAGAGAGAGAGAGAACGAAGGAGGGATGAGAGAGGAGGGAGGAGAATGAACATGGAAACAAGATGTACCTTGATCTGTGAGCAGTGACTTCCATAATCAGAAGCAGACATCCTGAGTCCAGAAAGTAAAAGTCCTGCCAAATATTCTTTCTACCTGGGCACTCAACACAGGTGACATATCTAATCATCTGATCTACCTGGCTGCTAATTAGGATGAGCTGGTTTGCTAAATGGTTGGATCAAATATTTTGCAGGACTTTTACTTTCTGAGCCTGGGATGTCCACTTGTGTCCATAATGGAGGTGGAGGTGAGTCTCTCATTGGTTATGGTGAAGAGAACCAACCCCATGGAGGTCAGTGGTGTGCACAAAGTGAGCTTAGCGTCTAGACACTTAGAATTTGCATGTCTGTGGTCACTGCTCACGATGATGGATGAAAGAGCAGTTGTCATAATTGGACGGCGCTGCGGAACTCTCCCGGCCTCGGCCGAAGGGGACAAAAGGATTGTCCGCCGCTGGATCTATAACTAAACGGTAGCGTCCGTCGGTGTGAATGAGACGAGTCATTAGGAGACACAAGGACAATAATAACCAGCGCTCTCAGGAGGAGGAGAGTTACCTTGGAAGGGTCCAGAGAGGAACACTTTGTCACTAGAGAGAGAGAGAAGAGAGAGAAGAGAAGAGAAGAAAAGAGAAAAGAAGGGAGAGAGAGAAGAGAAGAAAGAGACTTTGACTTTAGAGGTTCCTTTATTGACCGTCAAAAAGAAACCGAGCAGCAATAAAAACAGCCCACAGAAACCACACTCTACCCCTACACCTGGTTCTAAGTGTGCTGTGTCTGTTCGTAGCTATTGCACCATGTACAATTCTCCACAGAGAAGAGAGAGAGAGAAAGAGAGGATAGAGAGAAGAGAAAACAAGAGAGAGAAGAGAGAGAGAGGCCTTGAGTCTTTCTCAGGGCCTGTTGGTGAGAGTAGGCTAAGGCCAGTAGAGGTGTGGAGGTAGAGCTGTGTAGAGGTAGAAAGGGTCACATCTCAGGAGAGGGGTCATGTGGAGATGGCTGCTGATATGGAGCTTTTTCCTGTTTCAGATCATTCTGGGAGTAAGAGCATGCTATAGGGACAGAGGGAAAGGCCTGTGTGTGTGTGTCTGAGAGAGAGAGTGAGTGTGTGTGTGTGTGTGAGTGAGAGAGAGAGAGAGAGTGTGTGTGTGTTTGTGTGTGTGATAAAGAGAAATTGTGCGCGCATGCATGTGTGTGTGTGCGTCAGAGAGAAAAACGGGTTGTTTTCAGGATGCTGTCTGGACATGTCCTGGCCCTCCCCCCTCCCCCCAATCACTCACACACACACACACACACACACACACACACACACACACACACACACACAGACACACACACACCACCCCCAGGCCCATGTCCCCAGTCTACCACTCCCCGATAACCCGCATGTGTGTGTGTGCTTAATCAAATGGGCGTCAGTGGCAGCATCTCCTGTGCAAATCAGGTGCTCGCAGCGCTGTGTGTCCCTGAGCGCGCGCTGTTGACACCCAAATTAGGAACGGACGCCGCTTGGCACAGGACGAGGGTCTGGTCAGGACTGCTGGACCCAAATCCCCTTTGATGCGCTCTCCTCACCTCACACTCGGCCCTGGCCACCCGGCGTGTCCCGCTGCCCTGACCTCAACTGACAACGTGACCGCCATCGCTGTCGAGAGAGAGAGAGAGAGAGAGAGAGAGAGAGAGAGAGAAGCAGAAGAAGGGAGAGAGCGAGAGAGCAAGAAGAAAGGGAAAAAGAGGATAAAATGGAACGGTGAGGTGCAGGGACAGGCTGGGGGTTGGGGGTGGGGGGTAAAAATGATTTTCTCCACATTGCCACCTGTGTTTGAAACTGGAGATTATTGCCGAGAAAAAAAAAGTGAAAGGAGAAAAAAAACGACAGAAAGAAAAAGAATAGAAGAAAAGAAATCTCCTCAACCCTTCTTTTCCCCTCAGTTACCTTTCCACCCGGCTCCAGTAAGCCTCTCTGATCCTTTCCAATAATAATGGCATTGCCAGCCAATCTCTGTGAAAATGGGTTCTGCACATACCTAATCCTCTTTAATTACTTAGACACACAGGGCTCAGGACAGTCTCCTCCAGGGCTGGCCTCCCGGTGAGCCGCCCGGCCCAGCGCTCCGACGCACCGGTCACCCCGACACCCCGCACCGCGCCGGCCAATCGTGGCCCAGAGGCGATAATTCTGCTCACTCTCTCATAAGCCAGGGGAGGGGAACAGAGGACAGTGTGTGTGGAGGAGGGGGGGGGGGGGGGGTTATCAGATCCCTCAGTAAATATAGAGCCTGGCGAACCATGCTGATGATATTAATGTACACAGGTCTCTCTCTCTGTCTCTCTGTCTCTCTCTCTCTTTATCCCTCGCTCTCTCCCTGTTGCCTACTCCAGATCCTTCAGTCTGTCGTCTTCCATTTCTTTTGTTCTTTTTTTTCCTCTCTCTTCCTCAAACACTCCCCCGGACACACACACCTCTTGTTCTATCTCTCCGTCGTCCTGTGTTGGCCCTGGCGGGGGAGCGCGGCTAAAACCGCCGAGCTTCCGGGCGTCACGCCTGTCCGGAGCCTCCGTCACACTGGCTGGCATTATGGCATCGTGGCGGCCCGGGCCGGGGGAAGCGGCCGCATGGCAACGAGAGGAGCGAGCTAATAAAAATAAACAAATGACTCCACAGGGCATGCTGTGTGACTTATGGCAAAGCCCCCAAAATCCCCGCGGCCGCCAGGAACCAGGCGAGCTGTGTGTGTGTGTGTGCTGTGTGCGTGTGTGCTGGCGACGCGACTCGACTCGGAGGCAGCTGCGGCAGAGAGACACCGAAGCGCTTCAAGGGTCCCTCGGCGTCGCATGAGTGCACAGTGTTGCCCCAGGTATACTGTACGCGGGGGCTTTGTTAGTGAATGCAAAACTCACACATGTATGTGTGCCTGTCTGTCTTATCAGATCTGGACTGCGGCCAATTTGAATACACATACAGTATCCTGTCAGAGGAGGCCCCTCCAAATGGGATGTGACATGCTTCAATAGCACCGGCTGGGCGACAGGAGCCTACACTCCCCTTCCCTGCTCTATTATGACAAATTAGTACTGCAGCCATCTTGACTAGCCCTAACTAGCCTGAACGAGTTCAACGTTGACCTTGTGCACCAGTATTTTTAATGCCATTGACCGGTGCTCTGCTAACCTAGTTAGAAACATTATATATTTGAGGTCGTTTCTATGCATATTACAAGTCTCAAGGGGCCCAGGCCTGTGAACTGTTGGGATTTGTTTTACGCTAGATGTAGACATGTGAAATGCTGTAGTAAAAAGCTCTCTTAGACCCACATTGGAGCCATGAAGTGTTCCAGGGTTGACAAATAAAGACAGGAAATATTGACCTGTTATTCTAAGTTATTACTTTGAACAGTCTCTTTCTATTTGCCTTGGAACAATCCAATATGTTTTCTCTGTTTTGATTAGTGACTCAGCCAAAAGCCAGTCTATTCTTAGGAGTAATTAAACTTGATCACTTCGTGTACTGTAATTGAACCCACTCATTTCACCACAAAAAGCAGAGAAAGAGAGGAAAGGAACTTTCCAGAGGTGATTTATTGCCTATATTCCGGCCTGTTCCAAAACACTTGGCACCTGTAATAATGACAAAAAAAATAATGACATTCAAATGAGCATTTGCAGCAAAGTAGTTTCACCGGGGATATTAAAAATCAAACAATGACTCTTCAAATATAAAAGTGAAATCAATGTTCTCTCCAGGCAATGAACTGTGTACGCTGTGACCTTTCAAAGTTTCTCGTTGCCCCACAGCACAAAACAAGCTGCACATTAAAATTAACATTGTTATCCATTACACAGAGAGACAAAAAGAAACAGTCAAAAGGCTGTTGACCTTTATGGGTTCGAGCACCGGCCAGAGCGGTCAGCGCAGGGGTTTGACGGACAGATAAGTCATGCTTTTGATAACGGAGGTAAATTATAAACCTGCTGTTGCCTGGAATGCTGTTGCTGCATGGCCTTTGCTCCTCTTTGAACAGTCTTGTTCAAAGCAAATGGGGGCAATTCAACTGGAAGTAATTCTGCGAAGACATTTGTACATCAAAAAAGGCCCAAAAGTATGGGCGATCATCCATTAAATATTTTCAATATATGGAAAATATTTCTTCATGGTAATTGTTGTCGGAAAAAAAACCTTTTTTTGTGCCTGTAACACACCTCAAAAAAAGTTGGGACGGGCATGATGTTGTTTTACATCTTCTTTGTAACAACAGACTGTAATTGTTTTGGAACAGAGGAGACCAGTTGCTGGAGTTTTGAGAACGTAATATTGTTCCAGTCTTAATTTCTGCTGCTCTGCAGTCTGGGGTTTTCTTAATTGTGTTTTTCGTTCCATGATGTACCCAATGTGGCAGGTCTGGGCTCCAGGCAGGCAATTTTAACACCTGTTCTACTCGACTGTAGAAATGTGTGTAGAGTGCAGTTTGCCATTGTTCTCCTGAAACATTCAAGGTCTACCCTTAAAAAAAGACATATGTCATTCAGCATAAATGTTGCATTTCCAGATGAACAAGCTGCCAATTCCATAGACACTGCTATTACACCACCATACCATCATAGATAGGCCTACTGGCTTAGAGTCGAGCACTTGGATAACACGTTGGTTGGTCCTCTCCTTCGCCGGAGGATGCGGACTCCATGATGTCCAAAAATAATTGAACATTTCGATTGGTCTAACCACAGGACAGTTTTCCACTTTACCTCTTTCCATCTCAAATGAGTTCAGGCATGGTGGCATTTCTGGATTATGTCTACATGGTTTCTTCTTTGGATGGTAGAGAGCATCAAACTGCGCTCATAGACAGTAGTTATTGGTATTCAGAAGTTTTCCTTAGGCCATACTAAGATTTTCTTTACAGAAACAGGTCTGCAAACTATAGCTTACCGCTAGGCTACACAATTAATATCAAAGCAGTAGCCTAGCTTTTGTACCATGTACAATGCAGTTGCTAGCATGGTAGCATTACGTTATATAAAACTAAGCGAGGGAGAATCAAGGGGAAAGCGAACGTTCTGAGAGTGTAGACAGTATGGCGGCCGCCATGCTAACGAGAAGACCGTGGCTAGCTGGCCATTCCATTGAATCCTATGGGGCGTAAGCGCCACTTTGACATCAAATTACGTTAGAGCTGAAGCGTTTTAAGCCTTTATATGAACATTTTCTATTGTCGGGGTACATACTACATTGTGAAATTGACATAATAATCTCGTAACTGTCTTATCGGCTGAGTAATTAACGTTTTTCGAAAGTCAATGCTAAAGTGTTAAAGGCGCATGCGTCCAGCGAGAGTAAAGCGTCGCCATAGGTCAGACTCGGTCAGACTACGTGCCTACGTCACATGTACGACATCTGAGCCTGCGCAGGAGACAAGAAGACCTAAAAAAACCCGTTGAGATTTGCTTCCTCGGTCTCTGCTGCCGTCTATGTGATAGCTCTGTCCATATCTTTTACTGTCTATGGGGAGAATGGGTAGCCTGTTGTGTAGGCAACAAAGCATCAGATGAGTCCTTTTCTGAAGTGTGTCCACTCGTATAAAGTAAACTTTTTTCAGTTTTCGCAAAGAGATCACCGTTCTCCCAGTTGCCATGTTGACGGCCCCTTACAGTTTGAGTGTTGTGTGGAAAGTTAGTGTTGCTTTAACCTCCATGTGTCATTAAACCCAAACAGCAAAGCAGATGAAGTGAAGATGGACGGGAGACAGCTACGAGGCAGAATCTTAGAAAATCCTCACATGCTGTCTGTCAGTGATCAAGCTGTCGGCTCGGAGATCGTCTAGAGCTGTCTGTCAGCACCCCAGAGCCTGTTGTGGCCTAAAATCGCCTTGCCACTCTAAATGCAGAGACGTCCGCTGTTTATATTGGGTGATTCTGGACACCCAAAAATTGCTCTCCGCCGTCTAAAGCTGTCACAAACAAGCTTAATAGGCTGCTCATCCAATTTCTGGTTTATTTGATAAAAAAAAAAAAAGTAAACAAGAGAGGCTAAAACAATGGAATGGAGGCCAAATTCTAAGTCTTTAGTTCTGATTCTGAGAAAATGTGGGCTATGCTCAGCCGGCCAGCTTTCTTGCTTTTGTTTTTGTTCCATGCAAATTTTGGTCCATTTTAACATCAGCATTAAGGATTAAGCAGAGCGCTAATGACAGTCAGGTGGCTTTTGGCTGATTGGAGCAGGAGGGGAAAAAAATCCCCTCTCACATCCCATAGCCTCTGCACTCTCAACATTAGCTTTTTGCACATGCACTCAAATATTTGCCTGTCAGTCTTCTCCTTCTCTGTGGAAAAAAGCGAGGACACATCCGTCTCCATATCTCAACTGCTTTATATTTTTTTTATTATTATTCCACTCTGTGGATTCACGTGGACTAGACTGCAGCAGGTTAAAGCATATTCCAGGAATACATCAGAAAAGTGGAGGACCTTTCAACCACTCTGCCACCGACACTGAATACCCTCTGTTGTGGAAGAGTGCTTTCAACCCTCTCCCCGCTTGACTGACATCCGTGGTCACACGGCGCAGGTTAATTACATTATTTTGTTTGGTTAGATTTTAAAGTTTACACAAACAGAAATAAATGCTGTCCATCATCGTGTTGGTAATTAAATGGACTCCGATACTAATTTCTCCACTCTGGCTTAATGAAACAGACTGTCTCTCAGTCTGCCATTTTTTCTCCAGTTGCTGACTAAAGTGCTCTTCACATTGACAAGTGTCATCTAAAATGCTGTCTCCATGGAAACAGGAGACTCGTTACAGTTAATCCACTAATTGCTAACTACCATCACAATTGGTAGTAATTACCTTTGGGGATGCAGTTAACCCTTCGCGTGGTATGCAGGCTCAAGCCCTTGCTTCCTCACGTGGTGTGTCGGTGTGACAATAGCAATCTAGTGTCAGGCTCTCAAACCATCCACTTAAGCATTCCTTACAGATAATGTCATATCATTGCTTTTGTCTTACAATGTGCAATCCACCAGCTGCCTGTGCGTTTTAACATTTTGAATTGCTGTCAGTTTTAATGGCAAAGCAAAAATATTGGGTGGGAGGGTCTGTGTACCCGAGGCCTCTGTCAATGCTCTCATGAAACATGGACACAATGAGAAATCCTCAATTTTCGTATATTCCAATCAGTTGCAATTAGCCTAAATTTTTATTTTTGGTCCTCAAAAAAAAAAACGAAAAAAAACACTGAACTCCATACCTTGGTGACCTTGTAACTAGTTTACAACATGATTGCTTTCAACAAAACCTTGGAAATCGTTTATGTACGTGTGTTCTGAGAGGAGGCGTGCGGGCGTTGCTATGACAATTAATCATTCAGAATTTTTTTTCTCCCCTGTCAGCTCTTTTGGCCACTAATGGGCTCTGTTGTTTGTTAATGTGGCAGAAAACAATACTTGTGTGTATCTTTTGTGGCTTTCCCTCTCCATGCGTCTGTCATTGGCTAATCCCATCTCACTGAGACAAAGAATGAGTCCACTGTCAAGCGGCTATTCAGCTCGTCAGAATAGGTACCCCCTCCCCACCCCGTCTTCACCCCCCTCCATGCAATACATTACTTGCATTCTCTAATCACTCCATTTGTTGCAATTGGAATGCACTTGAGTTATTTGCAAAGAATGGTCGACTAAGTTATTAAATAGCTTTGTTACGGCAATTATAGATGTGCAGGAAGGCAAACAGAAAAACAAATCTTGCCATGAATGTGCAAATGTAATTTCTATCTTTTGAGTTCAACTCCAACTACCTCATACATTGGCTTGCTGATGGTCATATGATAATGTCCCCAACTGCTGTGTTGCTGTCTACTTTGTACGGACTGCTAGAGATAAACAACTGATTTTTAGACATGGCATATAACAGGATTAAGAATGCAGAGGCAGCTGGCCTCTTTAAAATGCCAGTCCAAATTAACATCTAACACACTATTAATTTGAGGTCACTAAAGTATTTAAATGTATTTTTTGTCTTAACGAGAGGCAAAAACGAGCACAAAGAACAAGCTGCCACAGTAATGTCCACCATCAACACCCTCAAAACAGAGGGAGATTGTAAAAATTGTGCTGTCACCCCCTCTGATGTCTGACCTTCACGTAATCAGTGTTACAGCCCCCAGTGTCTGTTCTCACTCAGTCTCATGCAGGGTGTGTGTGTGTGTGTGTGTGTGTGTGTGTGTGTGTGTGTGTGTGTGTGTGTGTGTGTGTGTGTGTGTAAGAGAGAGAGAGTGAGAGAGAGCTTGTCCATAATGTGGGTTTGTGCATCTGCTCTCTCTCTCTCTCTCTCTCTCTCTCTGTGTGTGTGTGTGTGTGTGTGTGTGTGTGTGTGTGTGTGTGCGCGAGTGTGTGCGAGTGCGTGCGGGGGGTGACCAGACTGACGGAATAAACCAGTGACTCCTTTGAAGAGCCCACAGCTCAAAGGCCAGAGAGGCAATCTGAGAACTTCACAGGCGCACAGGGAAAATTGCCTTGAACCCAGAGGTGTAAGAAAGTGCAATTTGTGGCCCATCTGTGCGGCTAGCTTCTATTAGGTGCAAGGGGTGCTCCAAGCACTGGTGGTGGAGAGAGAGAGAGAGAGGGGAGTGAGAGTAGGAAAGAAAGGCCGACAGATAGAGAAAGACAGAGAGAAAAGGAAAGAGCCTATCTGGGAACAAAGACACTAACATGATCAACATTTTTAGGAGAAGAACAAGAGGAGAGAGAAAGAGAGAGAGAGTAAACAGGAGCAGTAGGGTATGACATAGAAGTCATTGTTCTGTCTGTCAGAGTCAGTCGGCTCCCTTCTTTTTTATCACAAGATCGTGCAAAGTAGTAAAACTGTCTTTCTTAAGTTCTCACTCCCTTTCTCTTTCTCTTTCTCTCTCTCTCTCTCGCGTCGTGATTAACATAAAAGAATCCTGGAAGAGAACTGGGTTGCCGGGGCAACGGATTGCCACCATTTGCTGAAGAAGCAGAGGTGTTAATTGTGAGGTCAAAGCCCTCAGCTCCAGGTGAGAGCCAGGATTCCTCTGCTGGTTGACTACTTGGCAAAATAAACATAATATTTGCGCCAGCAGTCAGGACTTGTGTCTCCCCTACAGTACTGTTGGGTGTGCATTCCACATAGATAGTAGTTATCCTGCACAGTGATTCATTTGTATTGTAATCCTGTGTAATTGTTGCCTCAATACAGTATAATAGCTGGTGTAATGTTGAATACAACCGGTTCTAGATGCTACAGTGAAACTATGATCATTATGCACTATGATGTATGCGTGTTTTTTTTTTAAGTTACTGTCTTTTGAGACACAGATAAAGATGCTCTTGTATTGCTGTTTTGCAACATGTATCATCATTACATGTAATTATAACATTCGCAAAAATCGTTGAGGAAGTATTTTCTTTCCTTTCAGAGCCATGCCTTATACAAAATGTGAAGCTTTACAAAAATGACTGCAGCAGAGCGGCTCTGGAGTGCCTCTCACCACCCACATTCACATCAGTCTTGCCTTAAGACGCTAGTATGACTAAAGACTCCCTTGTGCGGCGTACAAGTAGCCCTGGGGGACTTCAGGGAGAGAAGCGGGGGGGGTGGGGGGGGGGGGGGGTGTAGTGGGGAGGCGGGAGGCTCCTTGACCTGTCACACCCAAGGCATTAGGCAGCGACGATGGCCACATTCAGAGCGAGCGCACGTCCTGACAAATTGATTTCCAGGTGTGAAACTGACTGGGGTCCCCAGGGGGAAGCTCAGCAACACCTTAGCGCCTTGGCGCAGACACCCTGACCACTAATTCAGGGACAGGGAAGTAGGAGGGGGGGGGGGGGGGGGAATTGCACAGTTTGAGGGAGCCATTTAAACGACGGTGTAAATGCCCCTGTGTGTGTGTGCGTGTGTGTCTGTCTGTGTGTGTCTGTGTGTGTGCACGCATGTATATATTACCTGCAAGTCTGCAAATTAAGTTCACACAACTGCATGTGGGTAAATGTGTGTGTGTGTGTGTGTGTGTGTGTGTGTGTGTGTGTGTGTGTGTGTGTGTGTGTGTGTGTGTGTGTGTGTGTGTGTGTGTGTGTGATATGTGTGTGTGTGTGTGTGTGTGTGTGTGTGTGTGTGTGTGTGTCTAAGTGATTGCGTACGCTGAGGAGGAAGTGGGATGGATGATTAGCAATAGAGGCTACTCCAAGGGAAAGAGTATATCCTTCCGCTACCATGGCAGCTGTGAAACAAATGGTGTTTAAAAATTGAATAAAACAGTCTCGGGGAAAGAGACGGGGGGATTTGCACACAAAGACTGACTGACAGATGGAGACAGCAGAAGAGCAGCCAACCTTTAAGAAAGCCAGGGAGGCAGAAAAAAAGGCAGGGAAAGGGCAACCAAGATTAATAGATTGGCCAGGCATAGGGGAAGGAGAGGGTATCATAATTCAACCGAATTAGAAAAGGATTTTTTTTTTTTTTGCCAGGGCGCAGGAGTAGACAGGTTCATGTATATATAAGATGGCAGAGAGGTGAATGTCTAATACACACCTAGTGGATCTGGCGTAGCAGGATATAGTGGACAGGAGGGGGGGGAGGGGGGGGCAAAAAAGCAATATGACAATAGAATAAACTCACAGGGGGGGTGGGGGTTAGGGAAAGGGCAGACAGATGGAGAGAGTCAGGGGCAATATGACAGAGAGAGAGAGAAACAGAGAGAGAGAGAGAGAGAGACATATACAGAGAGAGAGAAAGAGAGACACGCACACACATACACACAGAGAGAGAGAGAGAGAGAGAGAGAGAGAGAGAGAGAGACTGACTGGGGGGGCTGGTAGGCTAACACAGGCCGATGGATAAGGAGATGGTGTGAGCTAGATGTGTGTGTGAGAAGATTAAAGGAGTGTGAGAAGAGAAGAGAAGGGAGGAGACGGACAGACAGGCCAAGAGGATGACCACAGACAGAGGACAGTGGCCGGCGTCCCTGCCGCGTCTCCTTCCTGCCTCGTCCTGCCTCTCAAAGCGTCCAGAAACAGGACTGCTCTTGTGCTCCGACATGGAAATGAGCACCTGGCTCTTCCTCGTCTGAAAGCTACTCTGGGCTGTCTGTGTTTTTCTTTTTCCTTTTCTCTTCTCTTCACTCTCTCTCTCTCTCTCTCTCTCTCTCTCTCTCTCCCCTCTTTGCCCCTCTTTATGTCATAGCGCGTGCTGAATAGCCATAAAAAATCACTTTGTGAGTCAATTATATCCTGTGAAAGGGAAATGGACAATTTAATTGTACAGTGCTCCATCCCGTAACCTTGCTAATTGCACGCTGCTTATTTCAGCTGGGTCCCCCCCCTTGTGTGTTTGATTGTATGTTTCTTTTCATTGGTCCTGGTCTGAGTCAAATGTCTTTCTCTCTCTCCATTTCAATCTCTCTCTTTCTCTCTCTCTCTCTCTCTTTCTCTCTCTCTTTCAGACTGGAGCACTTTAGTTCCTGCGATACTGTGATGGGCCCTTGTGTGTGCAGAATATTCACTGTGGCTGTGTCCAGTTGCACACACCATTCATAAATGGTATGCCCATCACATTACAAAAGGGAGATATTTTATTGTTGATGTGTGCTTAAACTGATGCGTGATTTCAATGTCTTGGATCAATCTATAACATTTTGTTGTTGTTCGAAAACTCCTCCTCAACTATCTCCTCTTGTACCGGGTAGCTTGGATTATTAACTAACTAATTAACTAGTTAAATAAATAACTGACTAACAAAATTAAGTTAAAGAGTTACACGTTGGGTTTCATTTGGCCTACCTATTCTAAATATTCAGTGCTTATTCAGTGTGTATAGTCAGAGTCCCACATAATGAGGCTTTATCCTAGCAGAGAGGGTTAAAGCGGTGGATCTTTGATTCTAGACACCATTTCTAATACTTTCATTTGACAGAAACAATAACAGAAAAGTGGGCCACTTTTTCCATTATGTTAGCACATTGTAGAACAGTGAGCAGAGGTGTTTTAATCGGGCCATCCCAGTTGCATTACCTAGCCTGGACTAGTACTGAACTTGAGCCCACAAACCTTATGCCTCCATATTGAGTCTGGTTGCCATGGTGATGCACAGTGCAAAAGAAAAATGGAAATAGTCATTTATGTTACAGTAATGTGGTCTTCAGGAAAATGTAAATTTCCATAGCAAATAGTTTGGAAGAGAGCAAAGGAAAATGAGTTAGCAAAGAAAAAATGACAAAAGTGGCAATTGTCTTGTACAAAATGATGTAGCTTGACCAAAAATTATTTTTAAATTGAAGCGTACCATTCATTTGAACATTCTGGTTCTCACTGGCAAGATATGGGGAATAAAGTATCCATTTGCATCTTGGAGTAAGTGGAATGTAACTGAAAACAGAAACATTTTCTTCAAAAATTAAATTAAAATAGAAGTATCTGTTGTAAATTAACCAAAAGGGAGACGACAGTGACATTCAGATGAGGTTATCATCACCCAGACTAGAAGTAAAATCTGCCCGGACATAATAATGTGATCAGTGGTCAATTTCCAGTGGAAATGAGAATGGTAATAAGAGTGCGGACAGGCTGTGCTATTGTCTGTAACATCAGCACTTTCCCCCCTGTTCTCCTCTTTTCATTGGGCTAACAGCGTCTGTTATGCTATCATTTTCGCCCTGCTTTTCTTTAACCACGGTGGAAAGGGAGAGAGGAAAGAAGAGAGGGAAAGAGAGAGACAGTGTGTGTGTGAGAGAGAGAGAGAGAGAGAGAGAGAGAGAGAGAGAGAGAGAGAGAACAAGGCAGTGAGTGGAGGAGAGAGGGCTCTTAAATCCAAAAATGACTCCAGAGGGCTGTCAAAGCTGATTGTACTCCATAACCTGCCAGGGAAGGTGAGTGGAGGGGCAAAGCTCAGTGTTCTGGAAGTTTCCACTGGCACAAGGTGTGATCTGACGGCTCAGCATTATCAAGAGCATAAACATGGTAGATACAAAAAAACGTTTGGAGATTATGAACACAATGATAAGACAGAATTTAGTCTCCATGAAATATTGTTACCTATTGTCATAATGCAGAAAGGAAATAGGTAGCCCACACTATTCTATGGTGGTTAATTATTATTTCATGAAATCTAAACATAGCCCTGACTCAATGACAAATCATGGTTGACTTAGCATTATAATCAATTGATTTTCCATGAGTTAAGTCTTCTCGGTTTAACTCTTTACAATCCGCCAATGCAAATATCAGTACCTGCATACTGGTGATGCAAATGCTTGTCCTTTGCATTGAAAACACTTGAAATTATCTTTAAAAGTCTTCAAAGGTCTCTGAGACATATAATAGTGTGACGTGCTAAATAAGAGGTCAAAGGTCAACATAAGGTGCACTCTGGTGTGTCTCAGTGTGGGAGGTGCCTTTATACAGTATATCCAGGGACAGGAACCCTTCTGCTGTGTGCTTATGCTATTGACTGATGCTATTGAAAGTGTACATTTCCATAGGAACACATTGGTAATGGAGCATGTTGGTTCAAAGTGGTGTTTTGAGGGTTCCTTTTATCCAATCGCTGCCAAACAAAGTTCTTACTTAGCCAGCAGATATATTTAACTTTCTGCATTAACACTTTTTTCATAACATGCAGCATTTAAGTTGTAATTGATTTTACGCTCAGAATGAGTCTACGAAATATGCTAATTTTATGCAAATCAATATATATAAATCATTAATTAGTCTCATTTCAAACATACATTTGTATAGACCAATCATCAGTCTTTAAGGGAAAATAGATAGTTTCCTTGAGATAATTATGCTTAGGTCACCGACAGCAGCAACATAATTGTGAAGGGGTCATTTCTGGCCCAATTTTGCTCTGACGCGAAAGACTTTAAATGATTCAGAAACCCTGTCAGGGGTCTCTCTCTCTCTCTCTCTCTCTCTCTCTCTCTCTCTCTCTCTCTCTTTCTTTCTCTTTCTGTCTCGGCTGCCAGAGGCTCACCTGTCTCCAGCACCTGTGCCCTGGCCGTGGCGGCTGGGATCAGGGCCTTTGTGCTGGGGAGTCTGGATGCTGACACAGCTCTCTCACAGCAAAGGTGAATGGGGGGTGGGGGGGGGGATGTTCTTGGCAGCGCTGTCCAACGCAGCTGAACTCGAGAGACGACTTCCTCTTTGTTTTCTGGCGCCTCGCACATGACAAAGGGGCACCGAGCTGAGATGGGGACCCGAGGAGTCACGCCACATC
Source organism: Sardina pilchardus (assembly GCF_963854185.1). Classification (NCBI taxonomy): domain Eukaryota; kingdom Metazoa; phylum Chordata; class Actinopteri; order Clupeiformes; family Clupeidae; genus Sardina; species Sardina pilchardus. Next base: position 13,873,989 of record NC_085001.1, on the reverse strand, counting down.
CAGGCAGCTCTAGACACCAGCGTTTACATAGTCCTGTTTGTGTGTGTGTGTGTGTGTGTGTGTGTGTGTGAGTGTGTGCATGTATGTCTATGTGTGTGTGTGTTTGTGCATGTATGTCTATGTGTGTGTGTGTGTGTGTGCGCCTGTATGTCTGTGTGTGTGTGTGTGTGCATGAGTATGTGATGGAGGGAATATATGTGTGCGTACATGTATGTGAGTGTGTGTATGCCACTTTGTGCTTGAGAGAGTGTGTGTGTGTGTGTGTGTGCACATGAGTATGTGATGGAGGGAATATATGTGTGCATATGTAAGTGTGTGTATGCCACTTTGTGTGTGCCTGAGAGAGCCTTGTCTGTGTCACCGTGTGGCCCTTGCTTGTGCGTATGTGTGTATGTGTATGTGTGTGTGTGTGTGTGCGTGCATGAGTATGTGATGGAGGAAATAATATGTGTGAGTGTGTGTATGCCACTTTGTTTGTGCCTGAGAGAGCCTTGTGTGTGTCACCGTGTGGCCCTTGCTTGTGTGTGTGTGTCTGTGTGTGTGTGTGTGTGTGTGTGTGGCTGTGATGTGCGTGCGTGTGGGTGTGTGTGTGTGTGTGTCTGTGATGTGCATGTGTTGTGTCTCATTTGGGTGGCACTCTAATCCCTTTCATTGTACGCCAATATCCTGTAAAGTCACCAATGCACAGAGCCGTGACTTTTACTGCTGACCTCATTTACAGACAGAATTAACAACTCTGTGAGGAAAATGCTCATCTGACACACAATAAAATGCGAGGATCTACAGCCTCTCGTCCACCCATCCCCCCTTTGTTTGGCGGTGCCTCTGTTAGCCAAACGACTCCTTTGCCACCCAGCCTCGTCGTCACACCCCGGCGTCTGGCTACTGGGGGCTGATGAAAGGCCCAGTCGCCTGGTTAATGACGGTGGCTCCCTTCACGCCTGAGCCTAGGAGAGGTGCGATCCCCTGACACCTTGGTCCTGGTGCCGCCCTTCAGACGTCTGAGAAAATCAGGGAGATTTCTCTATGACTGCCTGGGAGACCATTTCTTCCTCTTCTTCTTCTTCTTCTTCTTCTTCTTCCTCTTCTTCTTCTTCCTCTTCCTCTTCTTCTTCTTCTTCTTCTTCTTTTTAATAGGTTGTTTTTTTTGTCAAGTTAATAGGTTATTTATGAGGACACTGCCTGAAAAAAAAAGAGATGTACAGTACCCTGACTCAGAGAGGTTTGAGAGGACAGTAAACATTTTAAGACAAAATGATCTTCTCTTCTTGCCGGTGGGCCAGTTTGGCATTCGGCGCTCTTTAAAAAATGTGATATCGGAAAACTAATTTCAGCCCACATTTTTTTTTTTTCTGTCCTGAAGTACAGCTCATGTCTTTATTGCGTACCACACATTTATTATTGGGAAATTAACCGCCCTGCAGTAAAAGACAAATTTAGAGCAAGCTGCATATAAAATGACTCCTCATATAACGCTGTAAGTTGGGTGTAATGTCTGCATGGAATATATTTCCTCAGGGGAGATAGCCAGCAGCTCTGACCTTCATGTTACTGACCTCCCCCCCGACATCCCAGCGGCCCCCACCTCTCCTCACCATGCCCCAGGCCATGGTCCAGGGGCTGCCATGAACAGTCCAACCTGTTTATCCCATTTGCAAATCCAAGC
>NC_085001.1:13852323-13867323 GCF_963854185.1 Sardina pilchardus | reverse complement strand
TCTCTTTTGCGTGTGTCTTTTTTTCCATTTGAGAATGCTCGTCGCATTAAACAGGGGATACTAACCATAACCATCAAATTAAATATCAAAGGGAACGTACATATCTTTCTTTCGTTTGGATGGCATGCTTTTGAATTTTCTATCGACTGCAAGCCTCCGAAGCTGACTGCCTGACCGGCGCTGCAACCTGCATGGGATTTTAGCTTTGCACCACGGAACAATTTATGGTAAGCAAAATGATTTCTCCCTTTCCAGTACTCGACCCACTGCCCAATTAGGCTAGATTGGTGGCGCAGATGCTGCTCTGTGCAAATTCAGATAGCCTAGTGCACTGTTATTAATCTAGCGAGGCATATGGCTACTGTTTTATTTCACGATAACTTAAAGCTGCGCCGACCAACCTCTTTGTGCACCAGGCTATACAACAATTCAGATGACAGCTGCCGAAGTTATTAGAAGCACAACAATTAGTCTACAGCAAGCGCATAAACACAGTTGCTGTGTGCAGCGGCTATCCTTTTGATTTGTAGGTTAATTATAGATGCAAGGGCTGCAGGAGTTTAATTCGTCAGTGTAAATTGCTTCATATTCTCGGCAGCTGTCTTTTGATTTGTAGGACTAGTTGTCTTAAGGTATTGAATTTCATGCCTCAAGTTGTCAGTGCTTTGCCACGCTTCATTTGAATGAATATGTTATAGGATGAAACAGTCAGTGCTGATATGAATTTGGTTTAACTGCGTAATTGACCGAATTTGCATAGTTGTAGGCAACGACTCCAAGGACAGATATGATGAATTTTAGATGTGCTCCTCCTTTTATGACAGCCCATACCTTTGTTTCCTCACTACACCTGCAATAAAGGAAGTGTTGTAAAATGGATGCCAGCTTGTGAATGGCCCTTAGCAACTGCTTTGATGTGTGATACGTGTGATATCGGCTTTTTGAAAGATGCTCTGACATGTAGGTGCAGCGGGATGGGAACAGGTAGGTCATATTCGGCTAGCAAATAAATGGCAAATAGGCTACATTGGTTCAGGAGTTAGGTGAGACATTCCATCCTTTGCGCCCTCCTGTGTTTATTCAAGAGGCCATTAAACAAGCGCCATTAATTAAAGCTTCATTGATGCATTCAAATGGTTTCTCAGATGTGCCCTGCAGATCAGCGTTTAGGCTACTAAATGAGAAAAGCACACACGCACACGCACACGCACACGCACACGCACACGCACACGCACACACACACACACACACACACACACACACACACATACACACATGTTCACTGTGGTAGTGAAAGTGATTGAGCGAAAGAACTTTCTTTTGTTTCTAGTTTAATAAGATTTCAGACAATATTCCATTCATGTCGGTCATGGTACGCAAATGTGAACGGCTAGTTTCCAAGAACAGAGAGTTTGCCTATCTGTAATCTAATCAGACCCAGCACCAGTAAATCGACTGACTAAAGTGCATAGGCCGTGTCTCATTTTATTTGAATATGAGCGCTGGGTCAGATGATAAACAACTATGTTTTCTCTGAAACTTTGCAGTCTCTTATCTGTCTTCGAACTTTGAGTCGTTGTTATTTACTGGGAAAACCATACGTGACATTAATTCATTAATTGATTTGTTGGCAACACATTACTGGTGCGTGCTTTAATACAGGCGCCATTAAAATATTTGTGCGTAATTATCCCTGCGCGTCTGCATGCGAACGGGTAATGAAAGCAAGTCAACTAGTTCACTCACCGTCCCCAAACAGCAGCTGAGTCGCTCATTATGCAGGATTTATTCAGCTGAAGTCCCGTTTTTGAAGTTATAAAAGGAACTTGTATTATTTATAGGGGTCCGCTGACCCCCTTTCCCCCTTAATGCCCGCTTACTAGGCCTAATTTACATGATCTGCATAATTTACCGACCATAATTTCGATCAAAGGATGCATGGGGCGAGAAAACAGTTATGTGCTTTGGATCCTGTGGCTAAGTGATGGACTTGGTTTTCTTAAATCACTCCAGGCGGTTTCTCAAATGATAGCCCTCATAGATCATACAGTCGCATGATGTAACATGCTTGCCAGTATGAAGACAGTACAACAATATGCTTTGATTTGTTGTTGATGGATTACTTGGGATGGCCTTGTCTCAGAAAATTGAATAATGTTAGGCCAGAGTTGTAAATACCATAATTCAGGCAAATATCACATGATTGAACATTAGTGAATATTGCCTCAGTGAGCATCCTCTGGAAAGGTATCATACTGCCCCCCCCCCAAGCCCTCTCTCTCTCTCTCCCCCCTCTCTCCTTGATGTTTCTGTCATCTCAGCCTGTTTATAACCTCTGTTTCGGGCTCCATGTTGGTGTTGTAAATCATGGCTTCTTCTATTAGACTATGTAGCTGCACCTTTGGGCCTGCTGTGCTCATTACCGCGAGGGTCCACCACGACGAGGGCCCCTCCACTCCGAGGCCCCACTATGTGCGCTGCTAGCGGCGGCGGCACCTGTCGCAGTGCCCGCTCCATACTATTGAATAAAACATCCAGTGATGTATGAGGTGGTGGCTTCACTCGAGGGGGAGGTGGGTGGGTGGGTTGGGTGGTAGGGGTGCAGAGCCATTTCGTTCTCACCCCTTCTGCTCGAACCCCCTCACACACCCCCCCCCCCCAAAAAAAAAAAAGCCCGCTGAGCAAATTGTGCCTGTATTAGCTCTGCGTCGCGCTCCTCACCAAAACAAATAGTGTTGCCAGCACAGTGTCAGCCTTAACCCAACCCTGCATCTCCCCCCTTTGTTTGGGGAACGGGGAAACCACGCGAGGCGGAGAGGATATGTAGGTCACTGTATTACCTCTGGAGGATGTTTTTTTTTTTTATGTTATTGTTGCCCTCATTTGCGTATTTGTTTGTTTCCTTATTTTATTTTTTCACTGACTGCAGAGTGACTCATTTGTGCGATTGCCTTGAGTTCATGCTGTAAGTCGCTTTCACTCTTCTGGGCATATCCTCTAACTGAGCATTAACCACAGCCCTCAAAAGTAATGCTCATATCCCTTTACAGTGAGAGGGATAGGGGTTGAGAAGCCCAATGTGCAATATGCAGTCACACATAATGACTGTCTTATCTGTTGTTTTTCATTAGTAAGCATATATCATATTTAATCACTGCTATTTTGATTCATTAAGTACTGCTGTATAACAAATGAATGGCAGATCATACACAGGCTCTGAGTGTATTACAGTGTGACTTGTCTCAGGGTCATGTGGACTGAAAGAGAAGCATAAACCACAGAATTGAGGTTTCCTTCTGGCAAGAAAGAGGCTGCAGGTGCCTGTCTGTGCTGTGGTAAGTTTAATTTTGCAAGCGGATTGGGAGAACAGATTCCGAAGTGAGCTTAATTTAAAATCTTTGCGATCGCTCTCTCCTAAGTTGATTGATTGATAGCCCCGAGGTGCCTGAGCCATGCTAAACCTTATTAAAAAACTGTTGCCTTCTGAGAGTGTTAGAGCAATATTCTCATGAATATCTCTTATATTGGAAAAAAAAAACTTTAATTTCCTGTGCTTTGGTATTAGTCTTTTTTTTTTTTTTTGTCAAACTTCGCCCCTGGGTGTGATTTGCTTTAGCACAGCTCACCCCCTGTAGGCAGCATTTCCTCCTCCCAGCCCACTGCTGAACTAGAGCAAGAGGTCTTAAAGTCGCACGATGAGATTGCCTTGAGGGAAAAATCTCAACCGCTCCTTCTATGTTCTGAATCAGAAACGCAAACTGGTTTGAGCTGTGTGTGTGTGGTATGTGTGTGTGTGTGTGTGTGTGTGTGTGTGAGTGTGTGTGAGAGAGAGAGAAAGAGAGAGAGAGAGAGAGAGAGAGATAGAGAGAGAGTGTGTGTGTGTGTGTGTGTGTGTGTGTGTGTGTGTGTGTGTGAGTGTGTGTGTGTGTGTGTGTGTGTGGTGTGTGTGTGTGTAAGAGTGTGTGAGATGCTCTATAAATCCCCATATAGAAATGGAATGAATCCCAGTCATCCTTCATTGTCCCTGGGGGTCCACCAGATCACCCGTGCTAATGACATTTTTTAATTAGTATGTAAAGATTCATTACTTTAGTGTTTATGAATCAGGCGCCACCCAGGACCTGACATAGGACACGGAAAAATCTAGAGTATCTCCATGTTGTCTCTCTCTCATCTCAGCTTTGAGATGTGTGAGTGTCTCTGCCTGTGTTTCCAAAGGGTTTCAGAAAGAACCCATTCACCTATTCCCTTTGTAGTGATCAGCAGTGCTTGGGTTTTCAGGATCATTGTGGATTGTAGATGTGGTTTTGCAACCTCTGGGTTCCGAAATGAAGGCTTTGTCAACTTGTGTGTGTGTAATGCACAGGGGTTTGCGTAAGGCTGATTTGTTTGCCTTCACAAGCAAGCACTGTTGGCTGAAGCAAATTTATTTGGCAATTTCTTGTTTTCTTTTTTGTTTTTTTAAATCCTTGCTCAGTTTGCAGTATGGATGCACGTCTGTGGTTCAGCCAAAGAGCAGTGGCTGTAATGAATTTTGAAATCTCATGTTCAAAGTAATTTAATGCTGCCTTAAAACAACACTGTGAGTGCTGGCACTGTCCTAACCAAGCCCAGCTGCTTAGCCTCGTCCCGTAGCTGTTTGCGGTCACCTCTGTCCTCTCACCACCCCCCCCCCCCAGCCTCTCCTCCACCGTCGCCTCGAGTCCTTCCGTGGCCCTCACAGTCACCACATGAATTAGAAGCATTTGATCTCAGGGCTCTGCTTTGGTGAATCACCTGCATTGTTTTGCAATGAAAGAACCGGTCACGACAGGAAGCTCGGAGAAACAGAGAGGAGAGGAGAGAGAGAGAGAGAGAGAAAGAGTGACACCAGCTCATTGTTTGCGTTGCGTTCTTGGCACCGAGGAAGTGGCTGGAGCCGCTGTTCCGGCTCCCTATCGCCGTGACCCCGGTGTTTTTGGTGGTCATCTGCGTCCAGGCTCGCGCTGCCCTCTGGCTCTTGCTGTGGACGAGCGCTGCCTAGACCAGCTGTTTGGCCGGCCCCCGGCCCTCGGCTCTCGCCGCTCGCACACCTGCAGTGACGACGGCCTGGTGTTTGTGACATTCCTCTCGCGCTCGTGCTCTCTCTCTCTCTCTCTCTTTCTTCCCCCCCTCTGTTCCCACAGCCCCGACCGCCTCTGCGTCTGCCTCTCTGCCTGCCAACGCCGCCAAAATCGCGAAAAAGCTCAAGGGGTGGTGGAGATTATCGTCGATTTGGAAACCTGGCCACGTTGTTGAAGGCAGGAGTGGATTAGGAAAATGAGAGCTGGCATTTGTTCTTTGTGTGCAATCTCTCTCTTCTCTCTCTCTCTCTCTCTCTCTCTCTCTCTCTCTCTCTCTCTCTTCCTCTCTCTCTCTTCCTCTCTCTCTCTCTCTCTCTCTCCCTCTCTCTCTGTGCCTGTCTTTTGTCTCAGCATTCTCCTTTTCCATTATAATTCACCAGTCATTACATCTTCGCATGTGGCATCCACTCAGGTGCCGTCATTAACGCTTTGTTAATTTCCTGTACGCTTTCAGGGCCCGCTGCCGAAACAGTGATTAGGCCGACAATTCAACATAGTTTTTAATCAGCGCAATTCATGCATCACCCTCGAAAAATTGGCCCGCCGCGAAACAAGCACTTTCCATTTCCGCGCATTCATTCCCTCCGCCAGGGCTTAACCCGCTGCGTGAATGGGCCCTAACAAGGACGGCGCAAAAGGGGTCAGGCGACGCTTCTATCACGGATTAGCGCCCGACTTGGTTTCCACTTTGTGTGGAATGAGCCAGAGGAAGAGTGAATGTGTGTCCCCCCCACCCCCCCCAAATGAGTACGAGGGAGATTACTGCCGATGACAAGAATAGAGGACATTCAGCACCAGCCCCCCAACCCACACCCACACCCGCACCCCCCTCCCCCTATCCCCCACCTGAGGAGCGGCAGGGGCGCTTGGGATGATGAGGCGGAGGTGTGTCACTTCCTATCAGAAGTGACCCAGGCACCTGTCAGCAGGTTTGTCACTGAAAGGCCAGGGGGACTCGGGGGAGAGGGGTGTGGGGGTTGGGGGGTGCAGAACGGTGCTGACGAGGGTGTGGAGGCGGACTGCAGAGGATTGGGCGTTAAATCGGGACTTGACTTAAACCCCCTGGTATTTGAGGCTGTTGCAAGGCTGGCACGGTGTTTGATTAACTGATTTCAGGTGAAAGGTTATTAGAGGGAGGAAAGAAGAGGGCCAGCAAAAAAAAACCCCAAGAAACTGACAAAAGACAGAGACAGACAGAATGAAAGGCAGAGGAAACACTGAAGAAGAGAAAGAATGAAATACAGGTAGACATCAAGAAAGAAAGAAAAAAAAGAAAGAAAGATGAAGGTATATCATCTGAAGGACATGTTGCCCCCCCTCGTCTGACTGTGGTCAGGGTGTCATTGATTTCCTGTTGGTGATAGAGGGCTGTCTGGAGTTGAGGCGTCCCTGCTGCCAATGCCTCCTCGGGGGCCGGACCCATACGGCCAGTCAAGTGCCCAAATCCAGATGCATTGTGGGAAGCCTCTCTACCCTCTCTGGTAACTCTGTTGGATGTATTGCTTGGCTTTTCTTTTCTTTTTTTTTCTCGGGTAATCACAAGGACATTTTGGTATGTTTTCCGTTCGTCGATATTGCAAAAGAAAGTACTAATATTTTGGGTGATTTTATCACCTTGTATGTTCAGTTTGTGCGTGTGTACTGCTTTTGTGTACTGCAGGTGTGTACTGTGTGTTTGTAGAATTGAGGAAGTCGTTATTGCGGTATGGAACATTGCTGCCTCCCATCAAAGCCATTTCAGAAGCGTGTTCCGTGTCTTTTTACCCAGCAAGACAAAGACGCGGAGAGTCAGGAGAAAAAATCACTTGATGAGCATGTCCATTAGCGTCCACATCTGCTTGGTGGAGTAGGGGGGTTGCTTTGTACACTGGCCAGTTGTCGTCAGGGAAAATGTGGTTTAATTCAACTGTGTGTGTGTGCGTGCGTGTGTGTGTGTGTGTGTGGGGGGGGGGGGATGAGGGCTTACATTCTGTGTTTTAATGGCCCGAGGCTTTGAAATAGTCCATTTGACTCTGAGTGATGTGCGGTGCATTTCTCTTATGTGTCGAGGCGGCAGCGGCAGTGTGCTAAACCACAAACATAATAAGTAGATGGATGCCGCTGAGATGTGGCTGACAGACCAGCACTCCATGCCCCCATCCTCAACCACCACCCTACCCCCACCCTACCCACCACCCACCACCTCCACCACCACCTCCCTAAACATTTTTGCCGGCTACCGGCTGTGACAGGGGGAGAAGCTGTTACCACATTCTTCTGGTGTTGCTCTAAGGTAATGGAATTTTCCCAAGAATAGGGGGAAAACAATGACTGTAGGGTCTAGTTGGTAATTGCAGAAAAGTCAACATTGCTCTCAAGCAAACATAAGCAAAGACACACATTCACATTTCACACACATAAACACGCTCAGGCGGAGAGAGGGGGGGGGAAGCAATATGATTTTATAAATTTCCCAAAGATTTTTATCTGCTATTGGCAGAGGATCAGAGAGGGAGCGGGCGAGCGGAGGAGGTGCGCTCTTATAAAACGTAATTTAGTGGTTTACCTGCAGGACTTCGGGAACCAGCCAAGGCAGGTTTTAGAGACAAGGGCCTCTACTGCTATTATTCACAATATCCTCTCAGAAACAGCCAGTGGGCCAGCAACTTCCCTTAATAGCAGGGGAAAGAGAAGTGTGTGTGTGAGTGAGAGAGAGAGAGAGAGAGAGAGTGTGTGTGTGTGTGTGTGTGTGTGTGTGAGTGTGTGTAATATACAGATGCCATTTCCCCATTGAAGGCCCTGTGTAGTGAGGAATTTCCATCATTTTGCCAGTGTTATTGCTCTTGTCAAAGGGTTCAAAACCCTGGTGATATTAGGCCCTGGGGCACTGCTGTCTGTGCATGCCTTCCTCAGCTCCCATGAAGAGGCTGAAGAGTGAAGACACACACATGCTCACACCCACAGAAAGAAACACGCTAAACACACACACACACACACACACACACACACACACATACAAGCGCACATGCCCACAGTAATGCACGCACGCACGCACACACACACAGAGACACACACACACACACACACACACACACACACACACACACACACACACACACACACACACACACACACACAACACATTGTTTTATTACCTCCTGCCTGCCTGCTGGAATTGCTTTCCTCCCTCGAGTGAGCTGGGCAAAGCCAGCTTTATTGTGTTAACCTATTTGTGTGTCAAGAGCGATTGCGACGTCCTTTATCACTGTTTGTATTTGGACGGAGTGACAGCAGACAGAGGCGAGGAGGGAGGGAGGGAGAGAGGGATGCAGAGAGAGAAAGAGAGGAGAGAGAGAGGAGGAGGAGAGAGAGAGAGAGGGATCAGAGTCAGACTGATGGCCGGTCACCTCACTCTACTCTTGGAGATAATGACTGGTTGCTAAGCAATTTTTAGTCCTCTCCCCTTGCTTCCCCCTCATCCATAGTAATCACGTTTTATCTCTCAAAGATGTCATGTATAATTATGAGCCAACTGCCATCTTTTGAAATCTGCCTAATGGCCCTTTAATTTATTTAGTGGCGACGGGGGGTCGGGGTGCATGGATGTGGGATTGGAGATTTTGTGTGTGGTGTGTGTTGGGGAGGGGGGGGGGGTGTGAGGGGTGGATCAGAATGAAAATGTTCCTAGATTACTTAGTAAAGCATCTGCAGTGTGTGTGTGTGTGTGTGTGTTTGTATGTTACATGTATGTGCATGCATATGTGTGTGTGTGTGTGTGTGTGTGTGTGTGTGTGTGTGTGTGTGTGTGTGTGTGTGTGTGTGCAAGTGTGTGTGTGTGTGTGTGTGTGTGTGTGTCTTTATCCCTATGTAAGCCCAAATGGCCTTCTGAATGATTGCGTTTCCCTAAGACCACTTTATCTGTCTTACTGACTGAGTGGGATTACCCTGCTTAGTTAGAAAAAAAATACACACTCCTCCACTTTCTCTCTCCCTCTCTCTCTCTCTCTCTTACTCTCTCTCCTTCACTCTGCTCAGGATCTCAGCTGCACGTCAAGGTGGCCAGGTTACCCGTCAGTGACCCCTCACGCCCCCCCCCCCCCCCCCTTCAACCCCCCCTCCGCATCAGAACAGACCCTGAGGGAGCCTTGTGATGCTCTTTTCTCCCGTGAGCTCTTAGTTTTATTAGCATTTTTATTGAGTTGAAAGCATTGCTGACCCTGGCGTGGTTTAATGAATTGCCTGCTTAAGGGAGATGAGGGATTTGGCAGAAATGGCCAGTCCCGGGCCCCTGACATTTTATCTGCAGATTGCTGCCCTTGTTCTCCGCCCGAGGCACTTCAGGTAAAATTCACGACCGTCGGCCGGCGGATCTTGATGGCGGAGAGACGTTTCAAGTGTATTACGGCTTGTCAATACCGACCCGGGCGGTAAGCGGCAGGCAGACCATAGCAAAAAAGAAAAAAGAAAAAAAGAAGTTGGCCTCCGTTTTCTTATTTTAATGAATGTTTTCGGGTTTCCCGGGCGCACCTTTAGTGCATTGGAAAGCGCTTATCCTCCTCCGCTCCGCGTTCCCCCCCCCCCCCCCCCCCCCCCACACACTGCTGATTTAGACGCGCTGTCAGAATGCTTTTACATCAGAATTACATGGGTGTTGGCCCCGGCCCGGCCCGGCCGGCAGGCAGCTGCTGCTCCGCTCGTGTCAACGAAATGGGTCTGCCGAGAAAAGTCCAAAGCCAATTAAAGAGCTGGTCGAGGCCACCCTGAAAATCTGCTCCGAAAAACAAAAGCCCGACGTTATACAGCACGAGCCCACACAGTGAATGGCGCAGCCACCGTGAGAATGGCCACAGTGATTGACTGGCAATAAAAAAATGTGTTATGGTGGATGAGAAACAAACAAGAAGCGGATACAAATGCCTGAGACAGATTGCGTCTCTGGGTAGGCGGGTAGTGTGTCGAGGCCTTGTGTTTAACAAGGGGCACTTAGTGACCATATAGAGCAGGAAAAAGAGTGCATAGGGTCCTGTTCCCTTCCTGGCAAGAGCCATAAAAGCCTCCTGACCATTTGCTGGAAACTGCGAGCAAATGAAATGATTCAGACCAGCGCGTACGCTTCCATGAATGGCATCTCATTTGTTTGTGTTTCACCAGTAATGCCATGTTTTCACACAGTGCACAAGCTTGTTAAAAACTGGCTCTGGCGTTTTTGCAGACTAATAGCTAACTTCTGGGCAGCGGTCAGCAATTTCGAAAGGTCCTTACCATTTATGAACATACGCTTAGCTGTATGTGAGAAGAACTGGTTTGGTGTTTTCACATTGTAAATGTATAGCCTACTGTTTTAACAGACCTAACCCTAGTGGAGTTAATGTGTTTCAAACCATTTCCATACCTGTGAAATGGGAAAATGGGTCTGTAAAAACTGAATTGTTACTAATCTGCACTCGTCTGAATAAAAGACACACTCTGCTCATTTCACGGAGGTTGAGTTCTCACATCTGACTCAAAAGTAGACCCCCCCCCCCCACAGACCTGCTTTCCCTGCTCTTAATTTGCCTCTGCTCCGGCATGGCTGTTTGAGATGTGGCCAATTATCTTTTTCGCTTTTTAAAAACCTCTTGTCTTGGGCATGCCAAGGTAAAATAAGTGTGTGCAGAGCCTCCCTCGGGCTTTGGGGGCTTTTTTCTGTTTCCGGCCAAATGAAATCTCACCATGTCAAGCCGGCGGTGTCAGGCTCCAGGTTGACCTCATTTGTTGAGATTCTGGAGATCTGCGATAATTGGCGAGCGTGGCTTAGCTTGTTTTTTTTTTTTTTGTCGTGGCAGAAAAGGCGTTCGCTGAAGAATACAAAATGGCAAAACGTGAGCTTCTTGTTTGTTTGTTTGCTTTGGTGGCCGTTGGTGGAGAAATCTGTCTCTGTTGAGCTGGGCCCCAGTCACAGCTGCCTGAGCTTCTATACCGTACGGCGTATTCTCACGCTGCCGTTTCAGTCGATCTGTTTTATACCCACCGCCGCCGCCGCCTCCGTACGTACACACACACACACGCGCGAGCGCGCCTCCGCCGAGATTCGTCTCGCTGTCACCCTCCCTGACAGCTTCGCCGTTCCGCAGAGAGACGCCGCTACTGCGCTTAAACACCGTCGGCTCTGTCTCTCCTTCTCACTCTCTCTCTCTCTCCCTCCCTCTCTCTCTCCCTCCCTCTCTCTCTCTCTCTCTCTATCCCCGGCACGCCGCCGCGCTTCTGTGACTGCGCCGCCGCCACCGCAAAACATCTGTCCAGCTGTCAGCTCCCTCCAGCCAATCAGAGCAATCCTCGGCAACATCTGTAAACGGAGGGTGTGTGTGAGTGTGTGTGTGGCGCGCGCGCGTGTGTGTGTGTGTGTGTTGAGGTGGGTCTCGGAGGACAGAGCGAGGGAGTGTGTGAGGCTGCTGCTGAGACCCTGCGCATTTGTACGTACCAGACAGCCGCTCTCCAGAGAGCCCCAGCGTGGAGAGCTGATTTGCACAAGAGCTGCACGGTGAAATAACTTTAAAGACGTTTTTCTTTTTACCCCTTAAAAAAAAAGAAAACGGCTGCTTTTCTTTTTAACGCCTTAAAGCTTAATCGGCTCAAAATCAAAAGGACTGTGAAAATAGAACCGGAAATAGCCATTCCTGCCATTTCTCGTTAGCGTTTTTAGGATATCGACGTTATCAGCAGACTATTTCGGGCCTTAGTGAAGTGTATCTCTGGCTGGTGTTTGGTCGTGACCCTTTCCTTCAGACCCGGCAGGAGACGAAAACAATCACCGACCCACTGGTCAGACCCCCCCCCCCACCCATGCGGGGGCCTCCGTCTAGTCCTGTCCCGGCCGGCACAGGCGGTTGACGGAGGGTGAAATCAGCTGGGGCAGATGACTGGCTTGTTTCCCCTGCTCGGGGGTGAGTGGTGGTGGGTGGTGGTGGTGGTGTTGGTGGTGGTGGAGGGGGGGCTCGGAGGAGCGTTCCCGGGGCATTAGATCCGTGTTGTGGCCACACTTGGCTGGCTGCTCCGCTGTGGCGGCAGGGGCTGCTGTGAAGAGACAGGCTCCAGTACTCACTCTCCTCCGGGCTCTCTCTCTCGCTCTCTCTCTCTGTCTCTCTCTATCCCCCTCTCTCCCAGGCCTCCCAGTACAGGGACCAGGATGCTGCCTGAGATGAGGCGGAGGGGAGGGGATGGATGGGGGGGGCGTGAGGAGGAGGAGGGAGATGTTGGGGGATCTTTTTCTATTTCTGCCTGCCTGTAAACAGTGTCCCAGTGAGTGAGGGGTAATGGTGTGGAACTGACAAGAGCCCGTTGGGGGGGGGGAGGCAGTGGAGGCAACAGCGGTGGTTGGGGGAGAGAGGAGGTCTCTCTTCTCTATACCTCTCTCTTCCCACTCTCTCTCTCTCCCTCTCTTTCTCTCTCTCTCCCCTCTCTTTCTCTCTTCTCTATACCTCTCTCTCCCCCCCCTCTTCCTCTTTTTTTATCCCTCCCTCTCTCCGTTCTCTCTGTTCCTCTCCCTCTGTGCGCTGTGTCAGAGAGCAGGATCCGCGAGGCTGGGGACGGGAAGTCCTCCTGCTGAGACCCTGCTGGAAAGGGCCCAGCTGTTCCCTTTCCTTCACTCCCCTTTTTATTTCTCACTTTCTCTCTCTCTCTGCCTCTCTCCCTCTCCCTCCTTCCCTCCCTCGCTCAGCGTCTCTCCTCTTAATGGATTTCAAACTGCTTCATCACCTGTACCCGGGGCTCACATTATGTCGCACCCACGTCCTAATGGGTTTTGACTTTGGGGAATGTGACAGCGGAGCGGCTCCGTGGAGCCGGGGCTGCTCATCTTCGCCGAGACGGCCTACAGAGAGCAACAGCGGAGCGGACTCGTCCTCCGCCCGTCTCTGACGACTCTCTCTCTCTCTCTCTCTCTCTCTCTCTCTCTCTCTCTCTCTCTCTCTCTCTCTCTCCCTCTCTCTCCGTGACGGCCGGCGTTTCTTGAGCGAGTCGCGTGCAAAAGTCTTCCTCCAAAACCTTACCCTCGTTTCTTATCCGTGCGAAGCAGGTAAAGAGATGCACGTTTCAGACCCTTTCGTGGACGGCAACATTTGCATCTGGCTGCGAGACAGCTGGAAAATCACTTTTTGTTTTGTGTGTGTGTGTGTGTTCCTCCATAGACGAACTTTGATTGATGCGCCCTGATGGAACAGAGGGGACTACATGAATGTCTCCAATTAAGTGTCACTTAAAGTCTGTCTGTTTTTTTCCCCCCTTTCTTCCACGAGGCTGCCACTCAGTGTTGCTGCTTTCCCTCTGTCAGCATGCTACGCTCTTTTTTGGAAAGAAAACACTCACTCACACACACACATGCACACACACACACACACACACACACACGTTTAGAAAGAGAATTGAAATGGTGGGGGCATTGTTGAGCAGACGTTTTGGGTGATGGGGCTTTGTGCGTGTGATTGAAGGGTGAGGCAGCCTCCGACAGCCAGGGTCCTCCCCACCCTGGATGGGTTTGAGGAGAACCTCTCCTCTCCTGTCCTCCTCCTCCTCCTCTTCCTCCTCCTCCTCCAGAGAGACATCCACCCCGGCCCCGGTTACAAGAAGATTTCCCTGCTCTCAACTTTGCCGTTTTTTATCATTCAAATGTGGCCCATTGAAGTGGGGCTGTCGTGATTGGCAGGTCGGCTCAGAAGTGGAGCGATCGCGATCTCGCAAACGGAAGCCTCATTCGTGGCCGTCACAATGGCCTCTCCTTCTATTTCTCTCTCTCTTTCTCTTTTTTTCTCTCTCTTTCCTTCTGTCTTTCTCTCTCTCTCTCTCTAGTACTCACTCTGTAAGACACTCTCTCTTTTTCTGTACTTGTTTTCACACTTTGCCAGCCAGCTTCCTCTCCTTCCCCTTGACTGTCAAAAAAAACCCTCCTACGATTGCATTTCTGCCACAACAACATCCTATTAATCTTTCTTTAAGTAAAGGGCTGGAACCATGGCCGCATTGTTTTGAGGGAAAGATGAGAGGTCCACTGTGGGACCACTCTGAATGGGTAGGGGTTGGGGCGGGGAGGTATGTGTGTGTGTGTGTGTGTGTGTGTGTGTGTGTGTGTGTGTGTGTGTGTGTGTGTGTGTGTGTGTGTGTGTGTGTGTGTGTGTGTGTGTGTGTGTGTGTGTGTGTGTGTGTGTGTGTGTGTGTGTGTGGAGGGCTAGGCTTGTGGGGTAGGACTACTTCTCATTGTGCGGAGTCGGAGGGCATTGAGGGGAAAGGCGACCTCCCTGAAACGCACACAACGTTCGAAATTTAATCCATCACAAGTGTCGCTCCTGTGCCGGCTGGCAGATCACAGGTTCTGCCTTAGACCTCCGGGGCTGGTGGACTCACCCCCTCAAACACACACACACACACACACACACACACATACTGACATAAACATTCTCACATGCTCATACATCATGCAACCTTACTAACATTCACATACACACATACACACACACACACACATATATAAACATACAACCTCTACTCACAAACAAACAAACAAGTTAACACTCTCACACACACAGGAATGCTGACACACACATGCTCACATAGCTCCAGTCCACACACTAGCACACACTTCCACACACACGCTGGCCTTGTAGGGGCGGGAGCTCAGGCCCCACCTGGAGCCCAACGTCAAAGTGGCCCGGAGGAGGAGAGCGCTTGTCATGTGTCATTAGGAGTCCATAAGAGCCTCCTCCCAGGGACGCACACATCTCCACACACACACGACACACACGCATACACACATCTGCACACACACGACTCACACATGCACACAAAACATGCACACACACACACACATGACACACACACGAACACACATACACACAAATACATGCACACACACATACGCACACACATGAACACACACACACATGCACAC